>NC_040900.2:3511798-3719298 GCF_900634795.4 Betta splendens | reverse complement strand
CGTCTTTTGTGAAACAAGTCTAGGAGAGTAAGTGGAACCCTCGACAGAAGCTTTGCTCCTGTTTTCATTGTGGTGTTCTGTCCATTTAAAAGTTCGATCAGCAGCAAGTCATTTGTGTTGTCATGCAGCCATCACATCAACACAGTTCTCACCTTTATTTCTAGACTAAGTGACATAGAATAGTTTTATTTTACATTTATTACTTTACTTTATATGTACAAACTTGTTCAGGCTCAGGGCTCCTGTGCTGTAATTCTCACAGGATCATCTCGGTGGCTTCCTCCTGTCTTGATTAGCTTCATTAGCTCAGGTTTCCATCTGTGTAGGATTTCGGATGCGTCATTCTGCCTTTGTGTGTCTCCTCAGGACTCCCAGGCGCGTCAGAGCACCACCTACAGCCTCCACCAGCCACAGGGGAACAAGGAGCACGGCACCGAGCGCAGCGGTTACCTTCACAAGAAAAGCGATGGGTGAGTGTAAAAAAATTAATTAATTAATAATTAATTAAAACATTGTGATGTGTGTTGAAGTCAAATTTTTGTTTCGCAGATTGAGGAAAGTTTGGCAGAAGAGGAAGTGCACGGCGAAGAACGGATATCTGACCATCTCACACGGCACGGTGAGCCAACACTACAGCCGAAACGGGTCTCTGGTTGAAAAACTGCAACACGCTTCATTCCATCCAGGCCAAAGTCACAAATTACACGTCGTCTTAACTCCGTTCATTCCCATATAAAGATGAAGCTCCTCTCACAACAGATGTTTCGTTTGGCCCCTGCTGCGGTCAGATATGGATCAATGCATCACTCTGACTCTCTCGCCTTGTTGCTCTCTCTCTCTCTCTCTCTCTCTCTCTCTCTCCTCCCCCTACAGGCTAACCGACCACCAGCTAAACTCAACCTGCTCACCTGCCAGGTGAAGCACAATCCTGAGGAGAAGCGGAGTTTTGATCTCATATCACGTACGTCCTCTTTCCTCTCATTTCATAGCTGTCTTGCTTCAGCGTTTGAGTCTTTACCCTCCAATAACCAGCTTTGTTCATTTATTTCCTTTTCCAATCAGGGCCTGTTGTCCTCTAATGCCTCGTTTTTATTAGCGCCATTCTTGCAGGAAGCAGTGGGACTGAATTAGCATTCAAATGTTTGACAGCAACAGCAAAACACACACTGCAGACGTAGATTTTAACAAATATATGTAGAGGTTTATTTATGTCAACAACAGAGAAATAACAGGAAATGAGGAGAACGATGATGCAGCTAATACTACACACATTTATCCAAACTGATGCTGCTGTTGAATTGATGAGGCAAAGCTTCAGTCCCCGGAGACGCAATTCAATTAAAATTGCTTTGGGTCTATAAAAATAGTTCTCTCTCCCTGGTTCCTTAACATGAACAGACAGAAACAGGAGCTAAGAGACTTTTTCTTATTGTCTTGTCTCAGTTCACCCCCACTCTGACCTGTCTGACACTTCAATGCCCTCTGGAGGAAATCACTCTCCATCTCACTCCTCTTTGTTCCTTCTTTTGTTCCAGATGACAGAACGTATCACTTCCAGGCCGAGGACGACCAGGACTGTCAGATGTGAGTGTCTCTGTGGGTTTCCTGTTTATCACCTCCACCACTTTTCCTACTTCACACCTCGTCAGAGGTTTTTGTCTTGATCCTCCACTGCTCCATGTTTCCTCTCACTCCTTTCTGCATCGGCTGCTTCCAATTCCCACCTCCCGACCTCCTTCTGCACCGTCTCCCTCTCTGTCATTGTTCTCATTTCCGTCTGCCTGACTCATGTCTCCTCCCTCCTGTCTCCCGTCCTCCAGCTGGATCTCTGTGCTCCAGAACAGCAAGGAGGAGGCGCTGAATCAGGCCTTCAAAGGGGACCAGCACGTGGGCGAGAACAACATCGTGCAGGAGCTGACCAAGGCGATCCTGGGAGAAGTCAAGAGGATGACGGGGAACGACGTGTGCTGTGACTGCGGCGCTCCAAGTGAGATTCAAGGATGGATGGAAAATCTGTCACTGAACTGAAGAAGCTAAATCGAAACTTCATTTAAATGCATCTGCCAAAGTCAAACAGCATTAAAAATACAAATCAGATATTAATTTTATTATGGCAGACATAGACATTAGTCCAATGGACTAATTAAAGCTAGTCTCAAGACAAGTATCTTGTAAGAGTTTTTAGACTGGACGTAGACTGTGTGATGCGCAATAGTAAAAAGCCCTTCAGCTTTCTGCAAGGAGGCACAGAAACGCTGCTTTTGCTTTAGCGCATCCTTTGTTGGTCTCCTTCTTTCAGACCCGACGTGGCTGTCCACCAACCTGGGCATTCTCACCTGCATCGAGTGCTCGGGGATCCACAGGGAGCTGGGAGTGCACTACTCCAGAATCCAGTCGCTCACTCTGGATGTGCTCAGTACCTCGGAGCTCTTGGTAAAAAAATCATTTTGCGTCTGTCTTGTCACTGAATCGCATCACAGCCCATGTTTTCACAGTAACACATGCAGAGAGAGAGAGACAGTAAATTAAGACGAGGCATGAAATAGTGGAGAAGAAGGAACAACATCGTTTGGCATCATTCTCCTCCTCCAAGACTTCTAGAAATCTGTGAATAGCTAAGTTTTTTTTTTTTATACTTTGGCTTTTCTAATCGCTGTTTGTTGGAGAGATTTACCGCTTTAGGGACAGTGTGGATTAAACGCTTCCAGCCCATGGTGTTAAGACGCCACAGACTTGGACTGATGTAAATGAATGGATGCGCTGCGGAGAGAAATGGGAACCGACTCGTTTTAATTCGCGTGTGCTCCACAGCTGGCCAAGAATGTGGGGAATGCAGGCTTTAATGAAATCATGGAGGCGTCGTTGGGCGCCGAAAATGTGGTGAAACCCAACCCAGCGAGCGACATGTAAGTCACCCCTGCCTCCATCACTTCCCCCCATCCTCCGCCTCCAGCCCCTTTCCTGTCTGCCGGTAATAGAAGCCTGTAAATGCCCGCGTGTCCTCGCTCCTTGTTCCAGGCAGGCGAGGAAGGACTTCATCACCGCCAAGTACACGGAGAAGCGCTTTGCCAGGAAGAAATGTCCCGACGTGCCGTCGCGGCTCCGCACGCTCTGCGACGCCGTGAAGGCGCGGGACATCTTCTCTCTCATCCAGGTCTACGCTGAGGGGGTGGACCTCATGGAGCCCATTCCTCTGGCCAACGGACACGTCAGTAAAACTGGAGCACCGACGGCTTTGATTTACCGGTCGCCGCCGTTCCCAGCGGAGCTTATGCAGCTGGTGCTGTTGTTCTGTCTTTCAGGAGCAGGGGGAGACGGCGCTGCATCTCGCTGTCAGACTGGTGGACAGAACGTCTCTCCACATCGTCGACTTTCTCACTCAGAACAGGTGAGTGGAGCCACAGTACGAAATGCACCAAGGCTGCGTTTGACTGAGCAGAGTCCAGGTTGTTGTTGGTTTTAAAGCTTTCCCCTCCTTTTCGCCAGCTTGAACCTGGACAAGCAGACGGCCAAGGGCAGCACAGCTCTACACTACTGCTGCCTCACCGACAACAGCGAGTGTCTGAAGCTGCTGCTGAGGGGGAAGGCGTCCATAGACATCGGTAAGGAGACGCAGCTTCGTTCACTGTCCACACGCTCAGATGGTCGAGTCTCTTATTTGGTTTCTGTACAGATGCTCTGTCATCATGTCTCTTTTCCGCTCTGACATCAGCAGCACTAAGGAGGAGGAGAGTTGTTTGGTGTGGGAAACGGGCTAATTACACACAATCTCCTCTCGTGTCACTGAGATGAGATTGTGTGTTTGTGCTTACGTGACGTGTGTGTACAGCAGTGATTATATGTTGTTATGCTGCGTTTCCTTCCAGCTAATGAAGCCGGGGAGACGCCGCTGGATATCGCTCGAAGGCTCAAACACCTACAGTGTGAAGAGCTGGTAAGTTTAGGGTACAACCCCAGCATGTGACTGGTGATGACATCACTTCCTGGGACACTCATTTGCATTTTTGTGTGTGTGTGTGTGTAGTTGAACCAAGCGCTAGCAGGGAAATTCAATGCCCACGTCCACGTCGAGTACGAATGGTGTCTGCAGCATGAAGACCTGGATGAGAGCGACGAAGATCTGGACGAGAAGGTTAGAAGCAGCAACATGTAGTTTGTGAAACACATGGAAGCACAGGTTCTGCCTGTGGCCCGCTCTGACCCGGTGCTGCTCCTCCAGCCCAGCCCTCACCGCCGAGACGAGCGGCCGGTCAGCTGTTACACCCCCAACAGCAACTCCCACGTCCAGTCCAACCTGGGCTCCGGAGGCCGGGAAGCCGCCAAACAGCGGGCCTTCGTGCCCAACCTGGTCAACAACGAGACGTACGGCACCATCCTCAGCACCAGCGCGCCTGCGCCATCCGGCGTGGCTGCTCCGCCTCTGCCCCCGAGGAACCTGGGTAAGATCAGTAGTAGCCCAGGCAGTGCAGACAGACGGATGAGCTGCTGTTTCAGAAAGTTGGTTGACCTCTGCGTCAGAGGACGTTGACCTTGTGAATTCCAATGGTTTCATATCCACGAAGGGGGATTTTTATTCATTTGACAAAGTGCTTTGGAATAACAAAGCCGATTTAGGTGATTGAAATGAGACATTACCCGATGTAAAAGTCTTTACTGATGGCATGTTTAAGTGCGGTCGCTGTACGTCTGACGGGCATTTGTCAAGTTCACTGCCAGACTTTAATAACATTAGGAGCCGAGTGGAGAGCTGCCGGCCAGCTGTGTCGCCCCCACCACCCTCCACATTCTGCACATTCCCTCTCCCCATGAACTGTCGCTCTCAATTACACTCGATTGGAGAGGACTTTAAAAGCCTGTGCTGTTCTGGCCGAGTGCGGCGCATTCCTCCTCTTCACCCTTTTAATGATCTCCTCGCTCGCCCTCAGTCCAGATATCCAGCCTGGGGGGGATCAGCCAGTCCTCACCGTCCAGCAGCTGGAAGCCTGGCTCCCTAGACCTGGTTGGCAGACAGAGGTCGTGCTCAGACCCCCCCAACATGCACCCTCCCGCCCCCCCCATGAGACTTACCTCAACCACAGGTAGGGGTCTGGCTTGCTGTGGACCTCTTTCTCCCTCTCAGCTGACCCAGATGTGTGTTCAGTGTGATTTGTGTTGCCACGTTCCCTAGGTCTGGTTCCTCCGTCTGTGGTGAAGTTGGAAGCTATGAGCATTCAGTCCAAGACGGGCCAGGGACCACCAGGTTCCCGGGCAGCGCCACCCAAATCCCCTGCAGGGTAACAAACACCAATCACACTCCCAGCATGTTGTTTCTCAGATGTGACCTCCTTGTTACTGAATCGTCCACCAGGCAGATTTAATGTGGTAATGTAGTGACTCTACAGCCTCTATGCTGGAGAACATTATGCGCTAGCCTACGGGTGCATCTTGTAATGTGCTGTTTGTGCCCCGTAAGGAATGAGGCTGCACGGCTGCTCTTTAGCTGCTTCGTTAGCTTCCAGGCGAAACTCAGACTAGCAATAACTCACTACAGTCGCCTCTTTTGTCTATTACCCCCCACGGGGTTGTAATTAATCATGACCAGAACTCTGTTGTCGAGAGTTAAGAGTTCGCATTGTGCTCTTGTTTTCCAGCAACGATAAAAGCTTCGGCAGAGGACCTCTGAATCGCACGGCGTCCACCGAGAGACCAGGTGAATAAACAGATAAGACCACGCGAAATCTCGTTTAATCAGCGCGTCCGTGCAGCAATCAGAAGGCTTCACACAAGCTGCTTTACTGTTCGTCAGATACTGTTGTTTTGTGTGGATATGTGGAAAGTTTTGTTGTCCTTGTGATATAATTTCCTCTTCCTGTTCCAGCTAAGGAAGTGCCAGGATGCCCCCAGAACTCCGTCGGTCAGTCTCTCCCTCCAGCCCCCATGCCGAGGAAGGCCTACCCAGTGAGTGCTCTGTTCCTGACTATCATCTGCAACAGTAAATGAACAGTAAAGACAGTAAAAGGCTGATTTACCTCTCTAATATTGATTAATACAGTTATTATCGGCAGTTGAACGTGTTGTTATCTCTTTCATGACTCTTGAACCTATTGTCTCAGTGTTTCCAGTATTTGCTCATGCTTCATGTAGTTTCACTTGGTGCTCAGGCAGAGAGCTTCCTTTGGCTTTCTCAGTTTTCTTTGATGGTGTTTCAGTTTAAAAAATGGAGAAAAACTACCTTTTATTTAGTCGGTTAGTGGGGAAACATGACATGTCATCACTCAGTGGTTTTGATGTTAATCATTGGTCCTTTTTACAATTAATGTCAGCTAAAACTTTTTTCCCAATAAAAAAAATAACCATCTGTGTAACATAAACAGGAAATCGGAATAAGGTGGTGACACTGAGAAAGAAGTATTTTTAACTTTAATTGACTTCTCAGAGGATTCTTTATTTTCTGTCTCTTTCTCACACAATGAAACCGGTTTGTGCTTGTCGTCGTCTCAGAAACAGAGGCCAAAGCGGGTCAAAGCCATCTACAACTGCATCGCCGACAACCCAGACGAGCTGACCTTCTCCGAGGGCGAGGTGATCGTGGTGGACGGAGAGGAGGACCAGGAGTGGTGGGTCAGTATCTCTCCCGCTGCTTCAGACTTGACTAGCAGCTCAGATTAAAGCACAAAACGCTCCCAGTTCAGCTCATTTCCCACTCCGGTCTCATTTTCTCCAAGTGGATGTCAGTGTGCTCCGTAACCATGGTGGCTGAGAGCCATGAGCTCATTCTGGCTGACACCTCCTCTCTCCTGCTCCTCCTCTTTTTCCGCCTGCTGTTTCTTCCTCTGTGGAGCCCCTTGTGTGAACGCTGACCAGCTGCAAGTTGTTTTCCTCCGAGCCACCTCTGCAGATATGACCGTATTTAGTCATTCTGTGTCCCCGCGTGGACCCAGAGTCCTCGGAGGTCACCGTCGCGCTTCCTCCCCGTCCCGTGCCGAGCGGCGTTGTTACTGTGGCCTCATCCCGATGCTGCAGACACAATGCAGAGCGATGAGGCATCCGCTCCGGGCAGGAGATCAGCTGTGGGAGTTGTCACCCTTGGAAGTTCAGTTTAGCTAGAAATGACTCAAGCTGCCAAAGTTTCACTTTGAGTTTGTGAAGAGTTTCGCGTAAACTGTGACTTATTGTCTCTTGTGGAGTTAATTAACATGTTTTTCTTCTTCTTTTTGCCTGTCACTGTAGCCTTGTTTACTGTAAGCACTGTTGGAGCAGAATCACGTCATAGCGTTTTATTTTTAGGTATAGAAGACATTTAGAATGACTTAAATGAGGATTATAAGTTCTGTCTTCCTTCCGACACAGGTAATATGTTGTAGAAAAGTTTAATGTTTGTTGTGATGTAGCTTACTACACTAGGTTCAGTATAAAGATGGCCTGATTGAGTTTTGGTTAATTAAATTCCCCTTTTTTATTTGGCTTTTATTCACAAAGACTGACTTT
Source organism: Betta splendens (assembly GCF_900634795.4). Lineage (NCBI taxonomy): Eukaryota > Metazoa > Chordata > Actinopteri > Anabantiformes > Osphronemidae > Betta > Betta splendens. Next base: position 3,711,831 of record NC_040900.2, on the reverse strand, counting down.
GTGAAGAAAAGCAAATTGTAGCAAATTCCAATTTCACAGAAAAATAAAAGCACTTTATTTACTGTTGCAAATAAGGCAAATATTATTCCCTAAATATTAACTCTGGGGCTTCAGGACTCAATATTGAATCCAACAGCTGTGTTTCTGTGGTGCAGTAGAGTTGTATGTCAATTTTAGATCCATTTATTTAGTTACACCAGTCAAATACTTGTGTTTGCTCCCTTAAATCAGTTCTAGAGGCTCAAACATCCTGTTTTGTGTGTGTCTGTGTGGTTTTCGGGCCTCTGACCTCGCCTCTGTCGTTCTGCTTGACAGCTGGGACACATCGAAGGAGACTCACTGAGAAGAGGAGCCTTCCCGGTTACGTTTGTGCACTTCATCGTCGACTGAGCGCTCTTCCTGGTTTGCAGCGGCCCTCCTTCACCGTTTGGGACGGCCAGCCAGCAAAACAAGCGCCATTGTCTCCTTTGTTATGTGTCAATAATGAACAGATCCTGGCACCACAGACGTCATTGCTGCGTCAGCACCTTTGGCTGAAACCTGTGCCCGAAAGCCTGGATAATATATCTGACATGGACTCTGACTTAAAAGAAAAAAATCTGATTGTAGGGAATGACCTCTCCTAATAAATGCACTTTCCTTGTCTTTATCAACTCAAGACACGTGACATAATGAAGGTTGTATGTGCAGTATTAGTTTTATCATTTTCTGATCAGCTACATTGTACCTGTTAAAGTACGAAAGGCTACAACAGTGTCGTTCATCTTCTTACCAACTGTAAATGTGAACTTAGTCTTACATTCCACCTGTGCATGAGCTGCTAGGTGTAGCTTTGACTCTGTAGTAGCCCTCCTGCAGGGAGGTTTTCCTAATGGTGCTAAGTGAACCCTGGAATATGCCACAACCTGAACCCGAGGCAGCGATTCCTTGCTCCTGTGTCAAGGATGGACTGGCGTTGGAAGGGGGGATGCTGTGTGTGTGTGTGTGTGTATAGAGAGTAATAGAGCTGCAGGTGAACGTCTGCCTGCGTTATTCCAGGAAATGTTTGAAACCATGACTTCAGTTCCCCCCATGATTATTATTTTTTTAATAAAAAGATGACATTGAGTGGAGCTGCAGCAGATGGTAATTATCCTTGCCGAGTCTGGCACCTCGGGCTGTCTTCGCCTGCCATTTGCCTTATTAGAGTAGGAGCAAGCGTGTGTGTGTGTGTGTGTGTGTGAGTGTTACTTGTCCGCAGAGAATGAATAAATATTGATGAGGGGAAAGGTGTGGGGATGTGACGCGAACTGAGTTAGCTGTGACTTAATTCGCTTCCTCTTGCCTTCCTCGAGTGCCGGCAGGTTGTGTTAAGTCTCATCTTTGAGTCTGGCTCTACCAACCAGACATGGAGGAGGCTCCTTCCTCCAGCTAACGCTTCCATATCTGTATATTTCTAGGGTTAAATCGTGTAGAAAGATGAATTTATCTATAGCCTTGTGAAATAAATATAAATCGGACAACGTAATTAACTTTAGTCTCGGTTGCAGAGCAACTTTGTTTGTTCATAATGTTGATATTTAGGCATTTAACCAGAAACCAGAGCCTTCCATGTATTTGTTAATGACAAGAAGAAGCATGTGGATCGCGGCTGATCCACTCACTTCACATTTAAGATTAACTCACTGGAATAATCTATCCATGTACATACGTTGTTTTGTCGATATTTAAGTGTATCACGTTTAATGCACTGTGGGCCTCGGCTGGACCTGCGTGGGTGGTCAACATTACACTCGTGCACAAACTGCAAGAAATAATCTCACTTTGTTTTCATTCGCCGTCTGTGGATCACTGCATCAACTCTTAACTTTATTGTGCAAGTACATGGGAAAATGAAACTGGAAGAATAAAATATGAAACCATAAAGGGCTTTGGTCTGCTTCTTAAATTTTCTGACTTCTACAAACAAGTCTTCCTTTATTTCTTTTCTGGCCGTACATTGTGTATTTCGTAATGTTTCAGTCTTCAGTCCTTCATACACAGTTCCAGTCACCCACTGAAGCGTGTGATGCAGCTAGAGCTCCATCTAATGGATGAAAACTCATCGCGAGACCATCGTAACAGACACATAAAGAACTATTCTAGTTCCAGGACATGTGCAAAAACAGAGAAATTTAAAACAAGCCTCCGCCGCCTCTGTAACGTACCTGTCAGTCCAAGGAACTACTTCTGCAAAGCACTCGTTAAGACATAAGACGGGGCTGAGTGGTTTAAGGCGTGTGCTTGTCATGAAGCCTGTGTACCGTCTGTGACCTCTCCCATGAATTAGCAGACGAGTGATGAGACGTACCATTTTAAACATTAACATCACTGTCTTAATGCAACATCATCCCTTTTGCCATTATAATTATTATTATTATGAAAGGCCCAAAGGCACATGTGAGGTAAACTTCCAGGGATATGATTAAATTAAAGTCACATCTGTGTTGAATGGGCAACCAGTACATAATGCATCAAAGCTCAAGTCCTGCAAACGGCATATGTTAAAGACACGACGGCAAAAAGAGGAAACGGTTGCAATCTTTCGACAGAGACAATGCAGCTGCGGTGGTTCCTGGTGTTGGTTCCGTGGCCTCAGGACTTGTCCGACATCAGAGCGCAGTCGAAGGAAGAGGACAGCACCTTGCAGATGGACTGCGCCTGCTCCTGGACAGACAACACACACGCAGAGCGCCGGTCAGAGGCTGCGCGGCCGCAGGCGGAGGCCGCGGCGGCGCCGCACTCACCGCGCTGGCGCACTGGTACACCCAGATGCTGCAGTCCGCTTGTTCTGCATCGGTGGTTTTGAGGGCCAGGAGGTTCTTGCCGGCGCCGAGGCCGTCGTCGTAACACAGCATGCGCACGATCAGGTAGAGCGGGTGGCGATGCAGCACGTTCTGACCACATGAACATCGCCTCGTCAGCAAATGCTCATTGAGGTGAATACATTTTGTCCATTTTTCTGCTGCTTTGTTACTCACACACTGGTCCAGCGAGGCCACTTTCACACCATACTTAGAAACTCCAAGGCTCATCTCCTCGTCTCCCGGCACAAAGGGCAGCTTTCCATCTTGCTGCGAAGCCAAGCACATTGATGCATTCATAAATTAATGATGGGTTTACTGCAGACTTCTTAAAAAATCTATAGCTTCGTACCTGAGCAGCATCTATATAGTTGATGAGGTCCAGAGGCTCCTGAAGGGTTTTACTCATTTCAAACTTTAAGTTCTCGATAGCTCCAACATATTTCACGCGGAACTCAGCACACGTATCAGATGCGCTGTTACCTAAAAGAACCCACATGTGAAACAATGAGACGGGAGCAGAAAGAGGAGTGGCCCAAGTAGAGGTGCCAGTCAATACTGACCTGAGCTCTTGGTGGAGTCTGTATCAAGGCTGGCGACGGTGCTCGATCTGGACAGTCCTCCCAAACTGGAGTCCACTGACTGCACCCACACAAACACAGGAAGCCGTTGGTGAAATGACGGAAGAGCCTTGTCTGAGAACCGCTTGGCGTGCGCGTCTGTGTTTCACCTTGCTTTTGGTGCTGATCTCACTGCTCTGCGAGCTGCTGCTGCTGTGGCGCTTCTTGACCTTCCGAAACATCCTTCACCATGACGACCGCATCTAGCCCTCCAGCCGGCCGACCTGGACCATCACAGAGCGCCGAGCTCAGCAAACACAGGCAGCTCCGCCTTCTCCAGTCCCAGCAGGGACAATGAATAATTTAATGTGCAGCACAGACTGGTGTACAGTTTAAATTATGGATGAATGCGAGTCTAGAAGTGAAACTAAAATTATTATCATAGAATTCTTTTTAAAAGTGGCACATATGCCTTTTATAGACTATAGTATATATAGTTTACAACTTTGAGTAAATAGTGGGACTTTGCCAAAAGTCTTAAAAGGCAACTTATTCCCCTTTTATTAAAAATAACAGATCTATCAAAAGTTACGTTTACATTAAATTCACTAAACACTGTAGAGAAAGCGGAAACTGTTGCAACCTAAAGGAAAAGTAAAAGTTTGAATGACACCGTCCCTCTCCACCCACGCCTTTAATGTCCCCTCACCACGTTCATCCTCTCACTCTCGCTGAAAACCCAGAACTTTGAGGGTCCAAACCCGACGCGACCTACGGATCGCCGCTAACCCAGCCGGCGGCACCGGGCCTACCTGTTGTACCGTGTGTCTCGTCGCACCTCTGAGAGTAAATCGTCCCTAAAAGACGCTTTCTGTTTACCTCCACTGACTCTTTGGCTTCCCTTTGAGTTTTACAGCCTCCACCCAACGCTTAAAGGGGACGCTGCAATCTGCAAACGCAATTTTAGGGTTTAGCATTTATCTTAATAAAATATGCACTGCTTTGAGGTTGCGTCGATAAATAAATAATTACAAATATTTTCTAATACACTCCCGACAGCTATATCACTTTTAACATATTACTCTATATAAAATTTACGTCTCGAGTGTTTGTTTCGGAACTTTAGTGAGCGCTCCTGGTTTTCATCGGAGCTATTTTGGTACACCACCGGAAGCGTGCCGTTCAGGAGGACGCCCCCTCTCATTCATCCAGCAAATGGGGCGATGTAGCAGTATTTTTATTTTATTATTCAATTTTAAGTGAATATTTTCACAAATATGGCTACAAAGCGCAAAGTAGAAGTGATTGTTCCTGCTGAGGAAAGTGACCAGCTCCTTATTCGCCCGCTGTGAGTTAGCTTTTTATTGTTTTATTGCCTATTTCTGATGTCTGTTTCATGTACTAGCACAGTGATCCTAAATACACATGGCTAAAGCTCCAATTATATTCTCCCGTGTACAGTGGGGCTGGTCAGGAGGTCGGGAGGTCATGCATCATCTTAGAGTTTAAAGGAAGGAAAATAATGGTGGGTGCCTATGTCATAACATGTTTTGAACAATATATTTGAAGCTATGATTTTTATAAGCTCACAGGACTAATGTGGGTCAGTCAAATAAATTACATTTGTGTTTGGTAGCTGGACTGTGGCATTCACCCTGGCTTGGAGGGGATGGATGCTCTTCCCTACATAGACTTGATCGACCCAGCTGAGATAGACCTGCTGCTCATCAGCCAGTGAGTCTTGATGGCCTCTTTGTGTTTTGGTGTTTTCCTGTACCAGAATTACAAAGTCTTATATGTTGTTGTAGTCTAGGTCATGATGGCAAAGAACTTCCTTGATTGATGTGTCCTCTGTTCAGTTTCCACCTGGATCACTGTGGAGCCCTGCCCTGGTTTCTCCAGAAGACCAGCTTTAAAGGCAGAACCTTCATGACCCATGCCACAAAAGCCATTTACCGGTGGCTACTGTCAGACTACGTCAAAGTCAGGTAGGAGGCAGAAACTCTTTTCTCACTAGGTCAACCTATTTTGCTAAATTGAATAGAAGCTTCCAACATTTTCCTAATTGTTTTTTCCATTTATTGCAGCAATATCGCTGCAGATGACATGCTGTACACTGAGACTGACTTGGAAGAGAGCATGGATAAGATTGAAACCATCAACTTCCATGAGGTCAAAGAAGTGGCTGGAATCAAGTTCTGGTGTTACCATGCGGGGCACGTGCTGGGAGCTGCCATGTTTATGATTGAAATAGCTGGAGTCAAGGTAACATTGCCCACTTGTCTGTATGCATCTACTTTCCAGTAAATATTTTCACTTGTGAGAAATCTGTCACTGAGAAGAAATTTCCAAGGTGTAATTGCTAAGCAATTACTGTCTTGTCTATGTATTGTCTGTTTTTGTTTGACTCTACAGCTGCTTTACACGGGAGACTTCTCTCGACAAGAAGACAGGCACCTAATGGCAGCTGAGATTCCCAGTGTCAAACCTGACATTCTTATCATAGTATGACACAATGCCTAAATGAAATATGCTTGTAGATGAAGGTTCCTTTTTATTTGATCAGTATCAATAATCCTATTATTTCTCTGTAGGAGTCGACCTACGGCACCCACATCCATGAAAAGAGGGAGGAGCGAGAAGCTCGCTTCTGTAACACAGTCCATGACATTGTCAACAGAGAAGGCCGCTGTTTGATTCCTGTGTTTGCCTTAGGACGGGCCCAGGAACTGCTGCTCATCCTCGGTGAATTTTTAATGCCTGTATTTTGGTTAAAATTACTGCGGTTGTGCCTGTCACCATTATTGAATGTCTGTTTTAAATGCAATACAATGTAAATATTATGCATTTTATCAGTTGTTTTTTCTACGTTATAAGCTAGAGGTCTTTATAAATTCCCCTCCTTATGCTTTACTGTAGACGAGTATTGGCAGAACCACCCAGAACTCCACGACATTCCAATTTACTATGCTTCATCCCTGGCTAAAAAGTGCATGGCTGTGTACCAGACCTACGTCAACGCAATGAATGACAAGATCCGCAAAGCCATTAACATTAACAACCCTTTTGTTTTCAAGCATATCAGCAATCTCAAGGTACAGAGTGTTACAGATACCACCACAAAATGTACTCCAGGTTTTACTCGTTTTGGAGGGAGCGGTTGAAAATACAACCTGTGGTAATTTGTTTTAGAGCATGGATCACTTTGATGACATTGGTCCCAGTGTGGTGATGGCGTCTCCAGGAATGATGCAGAGTGGATTGTCCAGGGAGCTTTTTGAGAGTTGGTGCACTGATAAAAGGAATGGGGTCATCATAGCTGGATACTGTGTGGAGGGTACGCTGGCCAAGGTTAGTGAATCAATGCACTGCACTGGCATATTTCTTATCAGATGCATTTTCTTGGGTTAACAATAGTTAGCTCTAGTTAACTTGGATGTTTTATTGTGTGCTCTCTCCAGCACATCATGTCTGAGCCAGAGGAGATCACCACCATGTCAGGACAGAAGCTTCAGCTGAAGATGTCGGTGGACTACATTTCCTTCTCTGCCCACACAGACTACCAGCAGACCAGCGAGTTTATCAGAGCACTCAAGCCACCACATGTGGTAGGAGTAAAATAAAATAAAGCCTTGACCATTAGTTGTTTAAGACTAACTTTAAGGTGAGACCTGCTTGTTTAATTTTTTCTTTAGATCCTGGTCCATGGGGAGCAGAATGAGATGGCCCGTCTGAAGGCTGCACTGATCAGAGAGTATGAGGATAATGACCAAGTTCATATTGAAGTCCACAATCCACGCAACACAGAAGCTGTCACCCTCAATTTCAGAGGAGAGAAACTGGCCAAGGTCAATAAATTCCTAACAATCCTAATACTGAAAAAAACTGGACAGTAATGGTTTAGATGATTCAATGTAATTTAGTTTAAACAGATTTACAATAAGACTCCCTGTTCTTAGGTAATGGGCTCTCTGGCTGATAAGAAGTGTGTTCAGGGTCAGAGGGTGTCAGGCATACTGGTAAAAAAGAACTTCAACTACCACATACTTAATCCCTCAGACTTGTCTAGTAGGTCACATTCAGTTTCTCAGATTCATCCTCCTGCAGTATGGGATCCCATGTGCAGCAAGCATTGTACAGTGACCTGATGTGTTCGTGTTGCAGCTTATACAGAGCTGGCTATGAGTACAGTGAAACAGACCCAGGCAATCCCCTTCACTGGACCGTATTCGCTGCTCGTCTGCCATCTGAGGAACCTCACCGGTAAGTCAGCAAATGTTTTCTTTCTCACTGGATATGTATTTCAACTGACTGTTCTTGTCTTTTCTGTGTTCCAGGTGATGTAGAGGAGTTGGAAGGAACTGAGAAGAACACTCTGAAGATCTTTAAAAGCATCACTCTGATCCACACGGCTGGTATGGTTCTGCTGGAGGTGAGCAGTCACATCCCATTTTTCATCTATAGAGCAGATAAAAGATGCTTTAAAGCTTAGACCAAGACTCGTGACTTATACTAATACTAATTACAGATAAAACAATGACTATTACATACTGTTCCAGTGGATCGCTAACCCTCTGAATGACATGTATGCTGATGCTGTGACGACTGTAGTTCTGGAAGTCCAGTCGAATCCAAAGGCCCAGAAAGGTCAGTTTAATCTAACTTTGTAAACATTTATTTGTGCTGTCAATGCTTGCAGAACTTTAATGGGATGATTTCCTCTGGAGGTCTAATGCAATGTTTCTGGTCATTATTTCACCAACAGTGATGGAGACCCAGAGTACCAGCATGGACATGGATGTGTTCCAGACTCGACTTGAAGTCATGCTGCAGTGAGTGCAGCTGTGCTGAGTCAGAGTGTAATGTAAAACGGTTCACAGAAACCACATTCCTCAGATGAAGATAATTGTGTTTAGCCTCTGTGTCTGTTTCTGTCTTTAGGGACATGTTTGGAGAAGAAAGTGTGGATTTCAGAGATGGTAAAACAATCTATGTGACGGTGGATACAAAGACGGTTCATATTTGCTGTGAAACAAGGGTGAGGAGTTTTCATCCTGCCACACTAAGGAACATAACCATGCATTACCTTTTGATCTTACTGACTTTATCTCCACCCATTAGTCTGTGTGCTACGAGGATGAATCCACAGAGGACGACTCCCTGAGAGAGATGGTGGAGCTGGCAGTGCAGCGGCTCTACGACGCCCTCAATCCTGTAATCTGAGGGTGAGACAGCTGAGAATCTGTGCCTAAAACTGGATAACCTGAATCACAATGACTTAGACATTAGTTTAACCTCCATAGTGTTTTACTACCCGAACAGTGTTTTTATTTATATTATTGAGGTGCAGCTGATGGATCTTATGCTGGTCCCACGTTCTGAAAAGAATAGTTCAGCCTTTTAAGAATTGATCCAAATCCATGACCAGAGAACAGAACCTCCACATAAAAGAAGAAATAAGCTACTTGGAATAACGTTTTAATAACTGTTTCAAAGCACTTTGATGTATTATATAATTTATTCATATGTTTTAATGCACTGTATGTGTGGTCTGACCTGAGTTACTAACGTGCACTGATGTGATGTTATTTTTATCTGTACTGTGAATTCCTAAATGCACTAAATGTGTTTATGATGAAAACTCTATTTGTGTTAAATACATTTTAAAAAAACAGATGAACATGAATTTCACTGATGCATAAAGCATTTATTTGTCAAATATGTGGACAATGTAACCACTGACCTTTACAAAAAATATTGTCCAAGGCATGTTGTTTAAATTAACTGTGGTAGGAGTATAAAGGTAAAGTACATTGCTACAAATTTGCCATAAATAGCAATAAACCATCTTTGAAGCTTGCTTCACTTATTTCAAAAATCTGCTGTATAAAAGCCAGAAGAGTTTAACCATAACATTGGTTGACGTACAGCCGAGCAACGATTGTTCCTGAAATAGTATTTGCATTACAAATTGCAATATTGCACAGTGTCACCTTGAAAAAGGCGGATGAAAGTGATGTTAAAGCGTTCGGGGCTCCAACTGAGATCCGTCTCCATCCAGCGTTTCTAGCTTGCATTACATTCTTCCTCATCAGCCTCCGCTTCCCTTCAGTAGCAGAATGTCAGCCAACCTTTAAGCTGACCAATACACACAAGCCTGTCACCAGCAGCATCCCGACTACTCCCTCCAGCATGTTGTCCAGATGCTGCTCACCCATCGACTTCTTTTTCCTCTTCATCATCTCCTCCTTGCGGACTCGGATGTCTCTTTCTCTCTGCAGCTGCTCGCTGTAGTGGGACTTGTAAAACGTGTCGAAGTCAAAGGAGCCTCGCCGGACATGTTGGCCCGCCACAGATCCGCTGCCCCCGGGCTGCCTCACGGGGCCCCCGGTGGAGTCCCGGCCGGAGGGTCTGTTTGCGGCGGTGAGGTCTGACAGACACAGCAGACCCCGGTCGTACTTCTTCCTCAGGGCCTTGCTCCCCAGCACCGTGTAGGCCTCGCTGATTTCAGAGAAGCGGGTGGTGGCCTGGTCGCTGCCGGAGTTTCGGTCTGGGTGGTAGATGAAGGACTGCTTGTAGTAGGCGGTTTTTATCTGGGCCTGAGTGGCAGTGGGCGGTACCTCTAACACTTCATAATAGCCCGTTTTGCTTTTGTAAAGAGGCTCCGCTCCGGTTCCGTTGCCGCTGTAAGCTCTGACATTCTGATCAATCCAAGCATGTCTCCAAAACAAACGGGGGCTGGGAGAAGTGCCCCAACGATTAGCAGCAAGAAGCGAATGCGTTTTAAAAGTGACAGAGTCACACCGTGAAGGTCCTCCTGCGTCGACGCGCTGACAAAGTTCCGCGGTCAGCGCGTCCGCGGCGTCTTCCGCTCCGTACAGTCGGTTGTATTGAGTATCACCCAAAAGAAACCCCACCGACAGACGAGACGCCTCTCTTGCATATTTACTTAGCTTCTTCTGACTTCCCAACAGGTTACGGTTACGTGTTTTATGCGCAAAGTGGCAGACTCTCCTTCCAAAACACAACCTGACCTCCGCCATGTTTGAAGGCAGCCGAGGAAGAAGCTGATTTCCGAGTCGCCCAGAGAGTCTCCTCTCACCGCAGCGCCTCCCAGTGGTCAAAGGTCACTGTCCCGGACTTACCGGTCAAAATCGAAGAAACCGCTAAAATGTCGACTTTATTTATTTTTGTTACAGTTTCCTAGTAATGTTAACAAGTAAAAATACAATAGTTAGTATTGTGTGGTAATTTCAGCCATGTTAAATGTTTGATGTTACGACTAACCCTTAAATTTTAAGGCTTCTGATAATAATAGTTAGCTTTTATCACTGTAATAATTTCTATACAAATATGTTACATAACAGCAAGGTTATCTAATTCATGAATCATCGAATGTATTTACAACATAAAATACTTTTATTGTGAAACACGGTGATACTCCCGGAAGTTTGAATTTATTTGTCCAAGCACTTCCCACAGCTTCAGAATGTCCAAGTTCAAAACTGTAAATTGGCCTAAAGTGATTTTATTTGGGGACTCCATCACACAGGTTAGCTGCGGCGTTACAATACAGTCTTGAAGCGTGTGGTAATGTGCATTTTCCTGTTTTACCTAGCTAGTGGTTTAGCATGGGCTGCTAGTTAGCCTCCTAGCATAAGTTTAGAATTAGTTTTAACCCTTGTTCTGTTGTTTCCTACAGTTTTCATTTCAGCCCAGTGGTTGGGGTGCAGATATAGCTAATAAACTTGCAAGGTGAGTTTGTTTTCTAGCGGTTTTATCCAATTTATCGGAATTTGTTTGATTTTGCATCCTTTACGTCATTGAAGAAGGAAAAAAATACGTTTTTACATTTTAATTTTCCCTTTTAGGAAGTGTGATGTTGTAAACAGGGGACTTTCTGGCTACAATTCCAGATGGGCCAAGATAGCTCTTCCTCGCCTCATCAACAATCAGAACTCAGCAGACCACAGAATAGCTGCTGTCACTGTCTTCTTTGGAGCCAACGACTGTGCACTGGCAGGTGGATTTCACTGACAGAACCAGTAGTTTCAAGTAGGTTGTATGTGAACCAGTCATGTCTGAATTAATGAGCTTAACCAATGTCGTTTTGCTTCTTTTATTTGATGAAGACAAAAACCCTCAACAGCACATCCCTCTGAAGGAGTATTTAGAAAACCTAAAGGAGATCAGCAAACTTCTTGCTGTAAATGGAGTGTCAGCTGATAAAGTTATCTTCATCACCCCTCCACCTATTCATGAGGCAGCCTGGGAGAAGGAGTGTATTCTCAAGGGTAATGTACTCATAACATATCTCTCCTCGTGTTGTTTTATTGCCACACAGACATCGTTAGACGTATTCTTTCCCTCTGGCTTCCAGGATGTCCCCTTAATCGCCTTAATGCTGTAGCCGGGCAGTATGCTCAGGCGTGTGTCGAGGCTGCTGGTCAGTGCGGTGCAGATGTGTTGGACCTCTGGACACTCATGCAGAAAGATGGACAGGTGAGGGACAGTAGATGTTGCTGTTCCAGTAACTTAGTAATAGTGTTTTGTGTTCATTTATCTTCTTTTTATATATCTGAATAAGCAGTTCAATAGAATAATATCATATCTGCTTGTGTATATGTATTTCCATTTTTATTGATTTTATTAGAGCATAATAATAAGTGTAATACTTTTAAGAAAAATGCTTTTACACTTAAACATAAAACAAAATTTTGTCCTCTGCTCCAAAGGACTACACAGCCTACCTATCCGATGGGCTTCACCTGTCAGAGAAGGGAAACCAGTTTGTGGCCCAACACCTTTGGGAGCTCTTAGAGAGGCGTGTGGTCGACCTGCCCTTTATCTTGCCCTACTGGGGAGATGTCAATGCTGAGAGCCCAGAGAGCAGCCTGCTCTGTAGCGAGTGAAGTACAGGTTGGTGGACAAGTGCAAATGTTTCTCTAGCATAAGATGATGCTTCTGATGGGACATTGCTTAAAGAGCTTAAAATGACACTGGACTGCAGTCATTCTACAAAGTGATGGAGCAGCTGTTATTTGCGTTTAGCAGTACTGTACTGTATGTCAAATATAAGGCCATGTATCAACGTTGAAAATGCACAATAAAGACTTTTATTTTGAGTTGTGTACATAATGCAAGCAAGACCATGAAACTCATTTATATGCACCAGAGCAAAAATATACAGATATGTACTAGATTATGGGACAGAACAGCTGCTTCTTCACAGTTCACATCTATCCTGCAATGTTAATGCTGCACAGTCATTTGTTTTGTCTAAATACATATTTTACAAGTTTTACATGTTACAACATAACAGCAGCCGACAGTAGTGAGACAGCATTCATTAAAAGAAGTGCATAACTCACTTGTACAAAGACAGATAATCAAACATCAAAATGACATTTATGATTTTATAAACAACACAGGCAGTTTCTTTTACAAGTAAATCCAGGGCTGTCCAGAGTCAAGGTCATCTACAGGGAATCATGACAAAGGCACAAATCAAAAAGGCACTGTTACATTAAGTATCAGGACTGAGGTCTTGGACAGTAAAATGGTCTCTACTCAAAGCTAGGCATACAAAACCTGTAATACTGCACACTATTAAAACTTTCCTGCAACACAAACAGATGACGAGACAGTAAATACAAGTTAAATTCTCCAGTGATGTGAAAAATGCTTTTAAGTGCAGTTATAACAGAGGTTTAGATTATTGGTTAATTGTTGCTTATTATTTCACACAGACGTCTTTAATGGGAAAATAACTGGTGCAACAGCATTAGTAACAATGTTCACTTGTTAAAATGTTTACAAAGCAAACCTGTGAATTTCTATTGCTTTATAAACAGAATTTTGACCTTATTCGGAGGCAGGAATATGCTGATTTTTTGTTTATTTCCGAAGCTAAAATGTTTTATTGGGCGAGGTGTAAAAAGTTAGATAAAGATTGTGATCAATACAGAATCACATTCAGTTACTTGGTCGTGTTTGGGGAAATGTGCCAGGGTACATTTATTACCACAGACATTATCTGAGCACCCAGTGTCGCCTGAAAGGCTACAACATACCTTTTTATTCTGTTTGTGTTATTGTGGATGTTCAACAGAATATTTCATGTGGTATGTTGGTGTACTGGCAGGTGACTCTCAGCACTCTGTTTCTTTACTGTCCACGCCCTCCTGCCTCTTGAGGCGCCGCCGGTCCCTGGTTGGCTTGTTCTTTTCGGTCAGATCCTCGTAGGAGGATTTCGTAACCGACGAGCAGGCTCCTGCGGTTGTGAAATCGTCCGACAGGCCGTCCTCTGCCTGGTGAGAGTCGTTGCTGGGGTCCTCCTGTATGGTGGCCATCCGCAGCCCCCCTGCGCTGTCCGGGGTGAGGGCGTAGCTCGGACCTGGGGCCGGGATACTGCTGCTGGCCACGGGAGGGGCCCCGGCCTGGCTCGGCTGCTGATGCTGCAGGGGCAGAGAGGAGGGCGCGGTCCGGCCGCCGGAGGAGGAGGGAGGCTGAGGAGGCTTGACGATGCGCACGGATGCTGACTCGAGGTTGTTCAGGATTTCCTGACTCTGAAGGAGGAGGAGAACACATGTGAGATGGTAAAACCTCATAATGCTGTGTTTGACTGAGGTGAGCTTCATTCCCTTTTTTCTATATTTCGGAAAAATAGATGAGCTCCTGAACTTCATATTGTCTTATTAGAAGTTTTATTCTCACACTTATTTCCATAATACTTGGAGAAACAAAATAACTGTCTGCTTTCTCTATTGTCAAAAGTATTTCTAGTAAAAAAAAGAGATTAAAATAAACCTCTCTCACAGTGCACATCTGAGCTGTCAAACAGGTGTAGTTAAATGGTACATTTAGAGGCATCAAGGCCTGAAGCTGTGCATGCTGGCTCAGTTGGAGGGCTCACCAGGAATAAACCATCACGAGGTTATTAGCTGCTCTAGCTCTACAAGGCAATGTGTGAGCTGTGAGACAGATTTATAGAGGAATGTTGCCTCAGCCTCATGTTCCCAGTAGAACCTCAGATGGACTTGGACAGTGCAGACAATCATTACCAAAGAATGGGCAAAAGTAAGAGACGACCACCTAAGGACATTACTGTCTTCTCGCAGTGGCTCTGAAGAGCAGCAGATGCAAACTTAAAATGTTGACACACACTATCTGATTTCACAAAAGACAGCAAGGTGCAACCTGTTCTGTCCTTTCTTAGTTTGAATACTCCTAAAATGCAATCTTGCTTTCTTGAGGTAATTTCTGATCAGATATGACTGATGGCATTTCTGTAGAGGAACACAGAGCTCAGTCACATCAGACTTCCAGTTTAACTTTGACCAAACAACTGTTGAAATTGTTGTACGGGCTGAAATTGTACCCTTAGATCAGTGATTACATCAAGGAGTAAGAAACTTCAGGAGTATCGCAAACGTGGGCCACTGACCATGCATCATCATGGACTCCATGGCAACGCAGTGAAACACCAAGCCACGGCACACTCACTCACCTATGGCGGGAGCTCTACTACAAACCTCCACCATCTGCTGCAGTTCCAATGAAAATGGAAAGGGCCAAGGCAAAGAGTGATGGACAGGTCATTCGCAGCTTGAACCCAGCAGGCCCTTACTGAGTGATAACCTCATAGTCGAGGCCATTTAAAATATTTTAACTACAGGTCCTGGGAACTTCAGGTAGTGTGTTTTGCAGTAGCACATGACTTGCGTGAAAGAAACAATCTTAAGGTATAAAAAACATTTTTCATACAGAATTTGTCATTGGCGACTTAAAAATAAGAATTTATATATCAAATCTAATTTATATTTCTTGATTTCCTACATTTTATAAAATTGCATTTTTGAGCTTGAAAGTATGAGTGGTGTCAAAGACAGCTCTTACTTTACTGGTAAATCCAAATCAGTAGGATACTGTTTGACTTGACTTCTAACAGTGACTGATTATGGAAAGAAGCAAGATTAGATCTAGAAAATAGGCAACAACTTAGCAATCAACGCCATGCTCTTCCTTCATTCCGTGTTAAAAATTAGTGTAAAAGCAATGTGGAATTAAATTAGTTTGGTTAGTAAATTCAAGTGCGCAGGGTTAAAAAAGAACTACAGGAGGTAGCGAACTTACACTTGGAGGGTAGTAGATGGACTTTGTGTTCTCTTCATACTGTTGGTCGAGTCGTTTGTCCTACAAAAATATGCAGCACTGTAAGCACTTCAAGTATTCTGCTGCTTATTGTAGCTGTTAAACAAGCGATATAACTTTATAAAATCCGAAAACAGTGGTTCACACACACATTACAAACTAGTGTTAACTGATGTACAACAGTTTCTTACCACACAATGAACCAAGATACTTAGAGGAATCCAGAAGACGAGCGAAAACACCAAGACCGAGCCCACTATGTTATCAGCCAGGAACTTCCCTAATGGGGAGAGAAGTCTTAAATAATATAAACTAAATGCGGCTGACTTTAGAAATAGTTTTGTGAATGTTTCATGTTATTTCTCATCGCTATGTCTGTTAAAGCTAAAGGCAGGCTACTGTAACTCACTTACCAAACGTGTTTATGTCCAGCTTGTCGATAAAATCCCACAACCTCTCGATGACATCCTGGACCTGCTTCATGCATTTTCCCTGTTTTAATGGAAGAAAACATACATTTAATAAGCACTTAAATCAGTTATTAAAAAGTCAAATTGTTAGAGTCTAAAATTTTAAGTTTGAACATCATGTAAATCATCTATAAGGAATAGAAATTCTGAATGAAAAAAGTTTGGTGACTCACGTTCTCGACACAAAAGCCCACAGTGCAGGGTTTTCCTTTGCGAAGATAAAGGAAACTGCCATTGGTCTGAATGAAAGGAGAGCATTTGCCATCGTTACCTCTGCAGCAAACTTTACAGGAGTTCTCAGTCTCTGGAAGCACAAGATGGGATTATAGAGATAGATCCTGATTTGCATAGAATCCACTCGTCAGTTTGAATGATTTTCCTAATCCTGTGATGAATGACCATCGGATGTTCTTACCGTTGCAGGCACAAGACTGACGGTGCTGCATGGCCTCGCAGAAAGGGTGGCACTCCCCTTTGCGACAGCGGCCGTTATCGACACACACAGTATCGTCAGCTGCGTTTTCAGGAGCTGGACATTTGCTGCTGTTTCCTAAGATAGAGAGGGTTAAAAGGAATCAACAGCACTTTAAAGAGCCTCCTAAAATGAGTTGTTTTTGTGTTACACCAGCAGAGGGCAATCACCTGTGCAGAAAGATGTGCCTTTACAGGTGGCACTGATGGGCTCCTGGCATCTTGTTCCTGCAAGCTCAAACTTGCAGAATTTACAACAAGGACTGTTTCTGTCACTGTTGAGACAAGAGGAACAGGTAACTTGCTCAACGGCGTAAGACTAAGTGATTAGTCTGATTTTGTTGGGTGGCTGTGGCCTGCAGACCTCGTACCTGCACTGTGAACCCTTTTTCAATTTGCAGTCAGAAGAGCAGCACATGTCGTCATTGAGGTGGAGTAGCCCAGGGTCGCACTCCTCCCCCTCCTCCACTCTGGAGTTCCCACATACCTTGCTGTTTCTCTCCTTGAAGCACGTAGGAGCCTTTTGACGCAACGTCTTTTCTATGGAGGTTTTGCTGCAGCTAGAGAAACGCTGGTGAAAAGTAGATGGGTTAGATATTAACTAGGACCACATTCATTTTGCTAATGATGATGATAAACTGCAAAAGGAACACAGGCAGCAAATACTCCCGCATTTGAGCTGTTGGGTCCAGTACATTTACTGTTCGTCATATTTCACAGGAACAACTGTGACTCACTTATCTATCATGCTGTGAGCAGCTAATTTTAAAGGGCATTTAGATCTTACATTAGACTTGCTTTGATTAACCCAGTGCATTCCTTGTACAGTTACATAACAGATTTGCTTTCGGTTTGTGAGCAACCATTTTGACCTATTTGTACCTTGTTGTTGACGTGGTCTCCACTCACAGCAATAGGGTACATAACAAACTTTCCTCCTTGGTCATCGCTGGGAGCACAATGAGGGATATTGTCAGGATCATGCTCTGCACCAAAGTTATGACCCAGCTCATGGGTGGTCACTAAATCTGCCTCCTGATTAGACACAAAGACAAAGACACCATATTTACTTTACATTTAAGGACAAATTACACAAACAATTTTATCCAGCAAATTAAGAGTCCTTTAAAAACAGACATTGCTCCAAACACACACTGTAAACTGTGCAAGCAACACACAGATAATACATAATTACTAACACCCACACAAAAAGGTGTGTCAAGCCCTCTGTGTCATGTTGCACACAGGATAAAAGTTAATGGAAAGTTTAAATGTAGCAGCAAGATAAAACTGACCTTAGTGAGGATGGTTTTGCCATAATTTTTGGTGCTGGTCAAGCCTGTGTTGAGATAACTGGGCTTCTTGGAAGACTGAGATGGATAGTAAGCTACGAAATGACACCATCACAAGAGTTAGTCTGTAGAGTTTGTTGTAAGCTTCCACACAGTCTGAATTATTATAAAACAAAGCCCTTTTGTCACATTGGTATGTGGTATTGGTGTGTCCTTACGTCGAGGGCAAAGGCCACCCAGGGCATTAGGTTTGGAGGGGGCCACATAGGCCAGCCCCAGAGTGCCCTCATCAAAATCCTGGTAGGTGAACAGGTGGGCCAGACATACAGTGGAGGCATTGTCAGCGATGTCGGAGCTGAATTGCTGCATGACACAGGACATAAATACGATCTATACTATATGAAAACATAACATGTTAAACAACAGCTCTCTCTTTTATACCTCCAAAAGTTTCTTCACATCCCAGATTTCCTTTCCTTTTATAGGGCTGTTCTCCATGTTATAATGGGCCCAGCCACTTTGCGCTTGCTCTGGGGTTGGCTTCGTAGGCTCCTTGTTGATGATGATCTGAAAGTAGTCACCAAGAATAATTCAATTCTAACCAAAATATACTGACCTATTACACCTACTGTAGCAAAACGATTTCCATGATGAATTATTATAGTAATATAGACCATATGTTGTTGACATATGGTCAAAGAGCTGGCCTAATCTCACACCTAAACCAGAAAAATGGCAGTACTACAGAAAAACGGGAACTCTGAACTCGATTGCCAAAAGTCCCGTTTTTCTGTGTCACCCTGCATTTATAATGACAATGCACTTGGTCATTAGTTATTATCACGCTTTAAGATTTGTGTTAAACCATAAATTCTCTTTAGGACATTGCTGTTAAAAGTTACGCAGTTTCACATTTTGACATTTACAGTGAAGAAGATTGAACAGCAGCTAAATGAATGCATATCTTTTCAGTGAGAGAACCAGAGCCTCACACTATGATAAACAGTGTCTCCATTCATTCCCAAAGCCTGTGGAACAAATTAAATTACCCCTACGAGACGAACACAAAAGCTTTCAGTTCCTCCTAAAAATGCTGCACTCAGTGTGAGACTGTGTTGTTTTCAGACAAACGTCCAGGAAGGACAATATAGAAAACAAACCTACTTTGCTGCTAAAAGCGGTGTAGCCATGATAAATTGCCATTAATTGCTCCAGTGGTCAAATTTAAAACATACAAACCTGACGAATCTGGACACCGTAGCCTTTTAATTCATCAGTCCAACTCGTGTTCCTATAAATGTCATCAACTCGATCAATCAACTCAATCTGAAGTGAGAAAAGAAAAACATGACATAAGATAATAGGTTTAACCTGAATACTGATGACACATTTTTGTTACGTTCTCTTTAAATTAATAATTTAGAGAAGTTTAGAGAACATAGGTTTTGCACTTAAGAACATAAAATAAAAGCAGACCAGGTAATTGAGAGTGATGCTCTCTTGTCCACGTCCCATGCTTTGGAAGAATCTGTAATCTGCAACCAGCAGCAATGGGCAAGTATTCTTCTTGGGATCAAGAGCCTGTCTCTTCTCTCTGTGATGGTACTCTACAAGACACACAAAATACATCAGTCAAGGAGAGAATCAAGTTACTGTATTAAAAACTAAACAGTATAATATACTCAATGTACATTGGAATATGATAGATATTCTGGAGAAGCCTAAAGATTTGTATATCATAAAGTCTAGAAAGGACAACAGGGAGACATTGCATTTGACTCACTATATACTGTACTAGGTTCAACACTGTTCACAAGTGTGGGTGTGCGATGCTCTGGCTTCCACAACAACTCAGTCAGCTCATTGGGCAACAGAGCCTCCATGAATTTTAATGCCTCCTCCGTAAGAACCTTTAACTTGACTTGTGTCCTAAAAAGCTTTCAAACAGGAGCTAGTTAGAGCTGTGTTATCTCCTCTAGAATGTCACCACTGTGATATGCTTTACATTTTCACAGCAGCACAAGAAAGCTAAAGGCGTTTGGGTTTTACATAATACCCCCTTGTCAGTATTGTGGATGTGCATAAGATCAGCTTGGCTATACAGAAAAAAAGGCTTTTATTACAGTGACTGCTACAGAAGGTAACACCCACCTTCTTTGTCTCACTACTACAGCCTCCCACTTTCTCTCCGCCTTAAACATTCATCATCCTCCTACCCCCCACCACCCTTTTTTTTTTTTTTTTTAAATCTACTACTTTCCACAGACTCTCTACTCTCCTTAGCACAGAGTCCAGAACACAGAGTGTCACCGGAACATTACATCCCTAGTGAGGGGATACAATAAAAGCACAGCTCACCATTTTCATGCCACTCCCTCACGGCAGCATGCGGAAGAATGTCCTCTGCCTGGACATAACCGCACACTCTTGGAGATGCGATGCGGCTCAGGTTCTTTATGTCATCTGATCGATAGACCAGCAACCTGCCGTCAGTCGGAGAGTCCATAAACCTCCACAGAGGCTGGGTGGTCAAAAAAAGTGTGATTTTTTTTTTCAAAAACATTTTTCCTTGTGAAAATATAAAAATATGCTCAGAGAATGTGGGAATGTTTACTTTCACACTGCACGCAATTACTCAATGCAATGCATTACAAAAAACAAACCTTTTTCTGTTTAGATACTACACAAACTATTTTACAGCTGCTATTTACCTCTACGTTATATTCTGCTTGATCGGTTAGAATGTGAGCAGAAAACTCATCTCCATCTATGTGTGCCTGGACACGTGAATTCTCCTCCCCTGCAAACACAAAACAACTTGTCTTACTACAGACTAAATACCCTAAGAAATTAAGTAACATCCACAAATGCTAGGACACAAGACAATAGCATGTGAACAAAGCAGTATCATCGGTCTAAAATATTTTTGATTTGATCATTTGATTAAACTTCATCCCAAAAAATGTAGATTCTATGATATTAGCGCATTTCAAATACATTTTTTTTACATCTACCCACCAACAACATGTCCAGTGAAGTAGTTTTGAAGCTGAACGTCATAGTTTTCTTCCCTCCCGTGTTCATCAACAAACACAGCCTTGAAGTTGTCAGAAAAAAGGTCTGTGTTCGTGGTCAAGTAAAGCTTGAAATTTCTGGAGTTAAAACAGAACAAGACAGTATGATATCTGCATTTACGTAAATGCAATTACATAAACAGCCTTCAGACCCATATCATTGGATAGTCAGACTGCCAAAGCAGCAAACTGCAAACATTGGCCATAACTTTCGGTTTTACCAGGACAATGACAATCAGACTGAATTATCTTTTAAAGCCCCCCTGACTCCAAATACAGCAGGGTAGTTCCTCTTTCACAGTGCTAAGGTGACCAGACATCAGTGCCACCAATGGTTATCAATGCCATATCTATTAAATGTAATCAATAACTGAGTTAATTTATTATGTTTGTAAAACCTGCAGATTCCCTTGACTGTTTAGAAATATAAGTCAGCATTTAGCTTAAAATGACACTGCTACTATATGTGATTAGCATTTCTGTGTGGCTGACTTTGAGCCAGCCCAAACAATAAGCTGTTTTTGGTAAACCTACACTGCATTTGTTTTAGTAACTGTATTTTGACGTGGTCTATCAGTCATAACGCCGCAGCTTTACCTGTGCAGAGCTCTGAAGCTGACCAGACGCTCCAGGTGCGAATGGGTGTGGACGTCCCTTTTTCTTACCGAGTGCAACTGAATGCCTGACAATGGCAGAACCTCATAATCCGAGAGCATGGAGTTCAGAGGTTCTGAAGGACAGGGAGAGGTGACATTATTCATACCGGATTCGCTAGAACTGGGTTTGTTAATTTACAAAAAGGAGATGTTGGCAACTGACTTCCTGCACGGGTGTCATGATATTTCCTTTAACAGCTAATAGTGGTTTACTAATAACTGGTTTGTTAATAAATCAGAGATTTAAAACACATGTAAAAACCATTCCCAGTAATGATTATTTATATCCGCATATTTCAAAGACACTGGATCTTGCGTTAAACGTTAACCTACGTTACCGCTTACATTAGCTTGGGCTAGCTTGTTAAGTTACTTACCGAACTCCGGGTGTTCTTCGTAGTTCTGCTGTGCAGTAACTCTGGACTTGACAGCACCATTAATCAAACAAGGAGCCACTAAGGCTATCAACACGAATACCTTCATTTTTAGACAGCTCGTTCAGTTAAATGACGCTGTCATAATTAGACGTTGCAATTTGTCTGAACCGTTAACGTTAGCCGCGCTTCCCGGAAGTGCTCCGAGTGGAAAACATCCGCTGGCGCTCACGTCTGAAACTTCCGGGCACCGCCAGGAATATTAGGAACAAATAGTACTTTTCGTAATAAATCTTTCCCATTAAATATGGCTTATGGCCGCCATGTGTAAATACTGTAAATGTGTATAAGTGTAGCGTTATAAAAAAGATAAACGTTGTAAATGGCAAAGGTTTATCGATACCTTTTTGTTTGGTATTTTAGTCTTAAATATTTAAGAACAAAAGTAGTACTAGTACAAAAGTACTAGTACAAAGTATATTCATTTCAAATATACTAACGTGTAAGTACTAAGTGTCATAAAATAGAATTCAATAGGATAATTCCAGCACTGCTCAAATGTAATTACGTTTTGAAGCGGCACGTTTCATATTCAACACGTACCGCAGCACAGCTCATAAAATCAATATTGCATGTCAAAAATTCTATCCACCATAAGATGCATTAGTTTAAACCAACAGGAAAAAAATGAATATCAGTTTTGGACTACAGCAGTATTTATGCATTAGTGATTAGCATTTATAAATACACACATCTATATTGTTCTGAGATTAGCACCTTGCTAGACATTAGCTTAGCTGCTACCAAATATAAGAGAAATAGAATACTCTCACTCAGGTATTATGCAAGTAAAAACAAAAATCTGTTAGGACTTGGTTTAGAAAATGTTTTATTTATGTTAACATAGCTGATACATAGGGAGTCAAACATTTCCACAAGGCATTTGGGGACTACAATTGAATGAATAACAGAACAATAGTGGTCCAAATCTGTAATGACAATCACTGGACAGACTAACAAATCACCTTCTTATAGGATGTGTACAAACCTGTATTGAAAATTACTCTTGACACTTGGACTTCTGAGTTACAGCAATTGTTCCCATTCCAGTGTAATATCTCAAGAGACATGCATGACAGAGTTGATTTAGTTTTGCCCCATTAAAAATATCCCTGCATTTGGTCAGACGAAAATAAAGCCCCATTTCCCCCAACAGACATGCTTTAGTGAAAGAGTGGCATCAGAACCAGGGTGGAAAGTGAGGTTGAACAAAACTGCACTGCTTGAACATACTATAGGTATTTTTTGACAGTATGTAAAGTGTACTGGGTTTCCCTGCAGATATTTATTTGAAGTGGGATTTCAGCTGCTTAAACCGTACCACATAGTAAAAATGTAGAGACAGACACTAAAAATGCTATGAGGGGGAAAACTAGTTTTTATAGCTATTTAATAATAATGCAAACGTTCTCAGTTGAAATTTTTACGCTTTGAGTTGTTCAATTATAGGACTTTATTATCTCTGCCTCTAATGAGATAGGAGTCTTATACAGATGTAAAGCTATAAATACTTTTCTACAGCTGAAACTGCACAAATGGGAAGGCCAGGAGAAACAAACCAAGCGGAATAGACAGTTTCTCTTTTCACCACATTTCCAAATCTGCATTTTTTTTAAATTCTTTCCTTACGCAACTCTTATCAGCAATGAGTTTCAATGGTAGAATGTTTGAGTGGAGCAATAAGGAATGAACAACGTGTAAAAAGTTTTTTTTTTCCTTTTGTTGTTTTTGGAGATGACCCAACACTGAGATCTTCTGAGTTAAAGCTTTTAGCTTTAGTCGTTTTCAGCACCCTCAGGACCCTCTAATTCATCAGTATTAGTGTCTGATGTCCATAACTATAAAAAAAAAAAAAAAAAAAGTTAAAAAAGGCAAGGAATACAGAACCAACATTTGCTCTTGTTTCTTATATAACAACATGTGGTATGATGTTCCATATACTACTTTAAGCAGAACACTTACTGTCAGGTTGTCTCTGAGGAGCTGCATGATAAGAGTACTGTCTTTGTAAGAGTCCTCATTTAGCTGGTCCAGCTCTGCAATGGCATCATCAAATGCCTGTAATCAACAGAAAACATTAATACACTGAACATTTCTACAAACATACAAGAGTAAAAAAACTTTCATAGGAAGTTTACAGACCTTTTTGGCCAATTCACAGGCTTTGTCTGGGGAGTTGAGGATCTCATAATAGAAGACAGAGAAGTTAAGTGCCAAGCCCAAGCGGATGGGATGTGTGGGTTCCATCTCAGTCTTGCTGATGTTAAATGCTTCCTTGTAAGCCTGCTGTGAGTTTTCGATGGTCTCTGAAGATAGAAATCCAATTTAGTTTGAACCACCTAACAAAGTTTAATTGGCAAAATAATGTTTTTGGGGGGAAAAAACAAAACTAAATAATTGTTTGTTGCAATCTTTAGCCAAATAAGCAGTTACAAAAAACAAACTACTTTCATACATTGACATCCTGAGTGTAAACTCACTTGATTTCTCTTCTCCAGTGGCAACTTCGGCAAGGTATCGATAGTAGTCTCCCTTCATCTTTAGATAGAAGACTTTGCTCTCAGCAGCTGTTGAATTTGGAATTAAATGATTATCCAGCAGTTTCTGTGAAGACAAAATGGTCAGTGTATTAGATGCACGGGGCAGAAATATTAACACAAGGTATTCAGTTAAGGGTAAATACATGTCAGCATCTGGCTGACTGTTTCTCACCAGAACACTATAGTTACAGAACAGTCAGTCATTGTGCCAAGGTGGGGACAAATTATGGTGGGTTTAAACCACACACACACACACACACACAACCTGCATGATACAAAAGAAGAATTGGTGGGCTTCTGTAAGCCTTCCTCCACCAGAGAGCACTACTGTCTTTGCTCTCCAAAGACGCTCAGCCCCATGATTAATAAAGTTCAGTCCTGCTCCACTGGGAGTCAAGTACATGTGTCATTTATAAGAAAATTTTGGTCTGTGTCAGTTTCAACTAATGTCTAAATTGTCCACAACCAGGCCAGGCCTCTAGTGTGTCCCTAGCTGTCTTCTGCCCCAGATTTTACACCATTTGTGTGAGCATACTGATTCTCAATAAATTGATAGATCAGTCCTGACACCTAATATTGCCAATTTCAACAGACTTTCATTCTATTTCATAGTCAAAAATATTCTAGTAGTAGAGATGAAAACACAAGTGTGATAACTACAATTTTCTCAAACAAACCACAAAGCTAAAATAAAAGGACATGACAAAAGGGGAATTCTAGGCTAAATGTGCAGCAGAACAACTACCGCTGAGACATCTGAAGCTAAACATATAGCAACTGTTAATGTTAAAAGTAAAAACTAATGATAAAAATAACAAGAATTTCTGAATAAATTTACAATTCCAATTTAAGGGATCAAGCAAAACTGGTTATTAAACCTAGAAAGGATTAAAACATTGCAAACAAAACACCAAAAGGTTAGAAGCAAAGTACCTTATGTAATAATTCAGCAAAGTAGAATACATACCATGTATTTTAAAATCACATTCTATGATTATCTTCGAAACTAATTCATCAGTCCATCACTGAACATGAAAATTAATATTAGGACTAATCTGTGCAAGTGAAACAGCAACCTGAGCTCAAGTTAGCAAATTTAGAGATCTGACTAAGTGAACTCAGAATTTAAAAATTTCCAACTTGTCTGAGGCAGACCCACCCCAGCAGCCACCCCCGAGCAGTTTACCGGCAAAGATTGGCTTGCATGAAACACTTGCATGTCTCAAGTGCTAAGCATTCCTCATTTCACATGTTTGGCACAATAGATATAATGATAGCTAGTCTTGCATCCAAAGCTTTGACATAAAGGTCTGATTTCATCCAGCACCGATCGAATAAAAGCTAAAAAAAACAACAACAATGCATTTGTTTAGTTACACCACACGGCACAACAATAAAACGTGCCAGAGGTCACCCACATAGGAAATAAACTAAGAGAGCCTGATTCATCTTCTGAAGCTTCATATTTCAATTTAAAGTATTTCTCTACAAAGAAGCAAATTGTCTTATTTTATCCAGCTGTCCTCATCTTATATGCCTCTGCTGCACCCCATCCCCAAGTCATACTTAGTATAAGTTTAGATTCTAGTCCACATGGTTTCACACTTTATTGTACAGGACATCACAAAAGAGGCCCAAAAGCAAAACTTGTCTATTGTGTCCCTGTTCTTCTACCTTTGTGGGTGCACAACTAACCTGTCAGGCTTCTGTAGGCAAGTTAAGGCATGAGGACGGACACACCCTTATCCTCATCGGCTGACAAAGCCTAAGTCAACACTTACTAGCACAGATACTAAAACCAGAGTCACAACCAAGTGCAAATTCTCAGAAACAAGCCAGCGAGGCTGGTCAGAAAATGAATGGGCTGTATGGACGTGCCAGTACATTTCAAAAAGACATCTACTTCCACAAAGATTTCTAATTGATAATCAAGGCAGGCTAGTAAATGTGAAACACCACGTGCATTGTGGCATTACACAGGTAAAAGCAACCCTACCAGCATCAAATACAGTTTGCCCTTGAAATGGCTTGAGTAAAATCTGAGAGTGTATATAGTTTTACTGTCAAGAACAGTGTCGTTAGTCATTTA
The DNA here is from genome assembly GCF_900634795.4 of Betta splendens. Classification (NCBI taxonomy): domain Eukaryota; kingdom Metazoa; phylum Chordata; class Actinopteri; order Anabantiformes; family Osphronemidae; genus Betta; species Betta splendens. The sequence continues at coordinate 3,685,270 of NC_040900.2, read as the reverse complement.
TTGGAATGTGTACAAACTAAGCTTTAGGGTGAATGAGTCATTTCTTCACTTGACTAACCACATTATCTCTATGTGCCAGATGGGACTGCTTAAATACTGAATGTAGCACAGGTTTACAGAGCATGTATAGCTCATGTATGTGACTTGGGTTCTCTTACCACCCCTTTAGACACACCTTGCTGGTGTAGTCACTGTGACCTTTTGTCATCTCACACCCTCAAGGTTTCAAGCCTATTGTTCTAAATGCATATTCCCAAAAGGCAGAAACTGTGGGAGGACTACATAATGCTTTTGTGTCCTCTCTGGCTTTAAGAGCCATATTTATATAACAGGGGAGCTTACGGGAAACAAGGAACATGCCATTTGACACATTATTGAACCAGTGGTGTATTGGCTGGCTATTAAACATGTACTGGAAACAGTTAGCAGTTCCACATTATGTGATGTAAATATCTAGGTTATACTGACATTCATTTTAAATCATTAAAACTCTTCTCAACGTGCCTTCGGGGCAAAAGTATAACTGAATACATAATTTAATTTGCACACTAAAGATTGATTTCACTCAAATATAACATTTTACCATAACGTCGTTGCAGATGTCTTGCAGCTCTTTCTCCACCTTCTCCCGATACTCCTTGATCATCTGCTGCTTCTTCTCGCACCCTTCGGTCTTCATACCGATGCTGGACATCACCCTCCAAGAGGCCCGCCTAGCCCCAACCACGTTCTTGTAAGCGACGGACAGCAGGTTCCTCTCCTCGTTCGTCAGCTCCTCGCCTCTCTGTGTAACTTCCTTCATGTTCGCTGCCATGTCGTCGTAGCGCTCAGCCTGCTCGGCAAGCTTGGCCCTCTGAACAAGATCCGTCTTTTCCATAGTTTATACTGATAAGAATCCGAAGGCGTATAAGACAGTGAAGGACTGATGAGTTAACAAATATTTGCAAGAAAGGATCGCTGTTAGTCCTCACAACCTTAACTAGCTGCGAAAAAAGACAATATGTTTTAGATTAGTAGGTTGATCATCATGACATAATAGAATACAATTATTAGGACAGGGTGACGATTTTATTCACAGCAGTAATTTAAATATCGCTACGTCAAGCGGAAGAGACACGTTTATCTTGTACTAGTTATAAAATTGCAGTTTTAACGAGCATAAACATAACTAGACATAAATTCTAATATTGTCCCGTAAGAAATAAGAAATGTGTTACATGCGTTAAAGCTACGCATGGCTGCGATTATCGGAAGCAGAGATGTGCTGGCAAGCCCAATTTTGCACTGCAACCCCGCCACAAAGCTGTCTGGTGGCGCTAGCTAGCACAAGCTACAGGCCACTCCTTTTTAAAAAGAGCCATGTTAACGATACTACTAAAGACACGTTACTGCAAAAAAGCACATTCTCCCTGTGTAGCAATCAACCACCGCTCGTCTATTTAACTGAAAGAAAATAATATACTCATCGTATCTGACCTACAAAGGCCCAAATTTCCTCCACAAACTGATCCGATTTGAGCGATTGGACAGAAACGCAAAGAACGGCAGCAGCAGCAAACGCCAACTAAGCTGATGAAATTGGGCGGCTCCTCTAAATGTGGGCTGGCCAGTAGTTAATCGCAATTTTGTTTGATTGACAGCATAGTTTAGCGCTGTAACCAATCGGAGTTAAGCGCGGGGGGAAAGGTGGCCCTTCACATATAGTTTGTCGGACTGGAACGCTGCAGCGGCTGGGGCCACGGGGTTTCCTCCAATTAGAGCAAGGGATGAAGACGTCATCTCATTGCCATGGTAATCTTCATCCAATCAGTGCCTAGTTTAACACGATGGCGGTGGGTGTGGCTCGTACTCCGTTGTAAGTCGCGTAAGTAAGTACGTTAAAGTTTTTCTCCGATGATGATTTTCTTGTGTAATGAATTGCATTTATGACTCTATAATAAACACCTGGTGTCATTTCACATTGTTTCAGCTGCAAGTAGAAAGTGGAGCATATGTTCCTTCATCACCATAAACCACGTTGTAGAATACTTCAAACTTAAAACACGTTTTTCTTAGTAAGGGATCATTTATACACATGTTCTTAATGAATGGCTTTTGCTTCGTCCGTTGTGTCCTTTGAGGCCACACTCCCACTTAGACAACTATGGTATTACTTTACCTTAGTGTTATTGATACTGATAGCATCAGTAACAGATTGCATTTAGTATTTTTAATTTTCCCGCCGCTAATTGGCATCCTCTGCTCCTGGGGCTGGGACGTGCATTGATTGCTGCACAGGCATGTGTGTGCAAGAGCGATAAGGGAGGATCTGTGCTAGGTCACAGGGAGGACATTTTGCATGTCTGTGCCTAGTGAACCTCTGAATCACAATCTGTCCGCTACTTTCAACAGTGTCGCCCCTCCCGTTTTATTCAATGCAATGCTTGGAATTGTAAGAACCTGCTTCTGTCCGTGTGCATAGAAACAGGCGTGATTAAATGATTATTCGAACTTAATTTTTCAGCATGGCTAGATTAATTTGCTAGGGGCAAAACCGAGCCACCAGGTCATCACACAGGGCGCACACACAAACCTGTGCAATCGTAGGGGTGCAGCTTTAAAGTAGCTGTCTTTAATAATAATGTATGTAATGGGTGATTTGTCTTTTGATTTACGATCAGTAGTTAAAGCAGGTTGCATAGATTTGACAAGGTCTAATCCTCCCCTGTGTCTTTACAGCAGCCCTGTGGAATCTGGTTCGACCACCTCACTGAGCATGAAACAAAAAGCAGGGGGAGATTCCACTAACACCAATATTTGTCTACTTCTAGACTAGTTCCTACTGTGTAGCTATGTCTGCTGTGTGTATGGCATCAAAATGACCTCTGCGCATTCAAGGAGGGTTCACTTTCCACTCCGGAATGTCCCTAACCCCCCAAACACCTGAAATTCTACCTGGATCTGTTTGCTTTCAGGAGGTGAGCAGTCAAGTATTTACTTACACATGTTCCTGTACCATTATTCAGCGTTTGGCCAATGAGCTTGGCTGTGGTCTGTATTCTGCCTTATAGGATCTCATTTGAAAAAATTCATGAAAGGCGTGTGCGTTTGTATGTGTGACGAATCCGGGTGTAGCTGCTCTCATCTCAGTCTTCCCTTCCGTGATTTCACCACTTTACAGATCAGTCATGGACCTATGTGTTCGAACCAGAAACCTGCCACTGTAACCACTATTCTTTTGCTTTGAAGGAATAATCTTAAATAATAAAATGATGAAAATGTTCATATCCAGATAAAGTGTTGATCGTTACTGTTCGTATTGTGCATTACAACCATTTAAAGACGGTTAGGCCTTTCCTGTATTATACCAGCTGCTGGTATCACAGGTCATTATTTCTGTTGCATAATTCTGTGTTCCTAATGACACATCCCCTAGGTAACCACCGATATTATTTACCATCCCTAGCAACATTCACCTTTTAATCACAATCTCAGTTGGAAGAGGCTTAACAGCCTGGTTTAAAATCATCTGTGCTTTATTGCAGCTGCTTTGTGAATTTGTAAATTTTTTGTGTAACTATTTGTGCTAAATAAACACTGGCTGAACCTATGTTGATAGGGAGTGACTGTTGTGCATCAAGTAAGTCTGTGACTTGTGTCTTCTTCATGCTCGAATGCACACCTGCCCTCACAAGACTCCCCCATGATGAAGCCAGCTGTCTGATGCAGTCTGGAGGTCTGGTCACAAGTCATTTAAGGGAAGCAGCTGAATCACTGGGCAGTCCAGCGTTAGGTCACTTTGACTAAGAGACGCGCGTGAGAAAAGCATTCACCTCCTTAATCATAAATGTCACTGTCCCCAGTTGTTATTAGGAAGAAATGTGGATTATAGACTGGAGAGCAAGCCGGTGCATCTGTCAAGGATGATAATGATCTATATGTTCATTATTCAGGTCACATCGTTACGTGACGTTTGAATTCATTGCCGAGCTGCTGTATTGGATTCAACGTGCGTACAGCACAGTGCAGACAGGCACTCTTTCACTGCAGGCCAGGATACATGACGAGCGCTACCAGTGCAGGAAATAACTTATACATCCTGTGTATGGCTGTGCTAACCGCACAACAAACCTCTGTCATACTCACTCAGAGGATTATACTGTAGAAGGCCAGCTAGTAAAAGCAAACAGTGAAATGTATGAGGAAATGTTCCACTGTGTGGAAAATACTGTACACTGGGATTATAAATACGCTTCATATAAATTTGCATAGTGTATTTGAACCTAAACCAAAACAGCTTAGAAGATTAAGAACAAAGACATCTATTTGTGTCATTAAACGTGTGGTGTGCTCAAACGAAGAGCTTCTGGTCCACAGTAGGTCAGATGACTATAAATAGCACTGGTTAATAGGTTGAGGAGTCCCACTGCTCCAGCTCCAGTTTTGAGCTACTTGTCTGCAAATATCAAATAGACGGCGGTTGGCAAAATATCGGATCTTCAAAAGAAACGACATGGACAAAACAAATAAAGGGTGTTAGAGAGGACTGAGGGGTCCATATTGGATGTAGTGCTGTTCATGTGGTGGCCCATGCTGTGTGCAGCATATAATAGACTTCAGTTGTCTTTTCATCCAAATAAAGATCAGTAATTTTAACCCAGCAGCAGAGATAGCAGGAAGTCCTCTTTTAATCCCCAAAGTCCTTTCTAATTCACTTTATACAAGCAAACGTGTTCTCTGAGATTCTTCCTTTTCTCACCTGCTCTGCTTTTATTGTGAAGGAGCTGGGTCGTCCTTGAACCTTGAAGGATGTGTCTGTGTGGGCCTGCGCGCGTCCCTTTGTCTGCGCGGATTCTCTCAGGCCACACACCGAACGCACGCAGCCAGTTTAACTGACTCTGGGTGTGTGTGTGTGTGTGTGGGGGGGGGGATCCTGTGATGAACTGTAGACCTGTTCAGGGTCCACCCTGCATGTGGGACAAATGACAGTTGGCTCCAGCATCCAACCAACCTCTTGAGGATTAGTCAGGTCCTGTTCGTAAGCTACGGCTTTATTTACAGTAAACAAAGAATATACATATTTAAACAGCTGAGGTGCCTGTTTAATTCCCTGAATTGAATTGCTTGCAGAATACTGGGGAGGGGGGGGGGCATGAATAGAACGAAGAACTTGGTATCTCACACTAGAAGATGAAAGCTGTTGTGACTCAACCCTGTTGTATCAGAGTTTGGTTATAGTGTGGAGGAGGGACAAGGTGTTACACAACAAGTGGGCTTCCAGTACTCCCACTAGCACCACAGGCTCAGCCGAGTGCAGCAGTGATAGGAGTAGGCTCAAGTGCTGCTTTCGCTGTATCATTCCCCAGATGTCCCTATCACACGGTCTCACTTTCACTTCACTTCCTCTCTCCATAAACACACATTTGGCACGACCACTGAAATAACGTCTCTTTGTCTGTGTCTTATTCCGATTTGTTTACAAAGTACACACCCAGATACCACCACAGAGAGCATAGAGCAGGCCAGGTGAAAGTCACCATAATAAGAGTGAGAGATTCCTCCCACAGAAGTGTGCATGGGAACGTCACGTGCCTCCCGAGGATGTGAGTGGGAGCACATTTTGTAGTAGTGGCGAGAATCATGAAAACACATATTTGGCTTCTGCATTTTTTCTATTATGTAGCACTTTTCCTGCAAATCGCTGAAACTTAGCAGAAAATCGCCCGTGTTGTTTTGATTTGCATCTCCTCTGTTGTTCTGGACATCCGATTCTGCACAGTATGAATCGAATCAGCAGATTTGTTTCTTGCATTCCTTTAAATGCAAAATGAAGCTTGATTCATTGATGTCTGAGCGACGTTGTTGTGACCTGTGGTATCGACACAATGGGTGCATCCAATAGTAACAGAAGCACCTGAACAACTGTGCACCACACATTAAAACCTGCTGCCGTGAACAAACCAGCCACACAAATAACAGTTAGAGCTACAGGTAAACAGACACTTAGACGAGGTATGCGTAATAGTTTTAGGCAGCGTAATTGCTCAAGCATGGAGTCTGGTTATCACATAAGCCTCTCCCTTCCTTCTCTCCCGTGCATTGAAATGGAAAGTTACTGAAACTGGTTTTATGACACCCTGGCCACTCCCTGGAGTTTAGCCACAGGTGAACGCTGTGCTCCGAGATCCCAGCTCCGTAGTGCGTTTCATTCATGCACCTGCTGCGCGGGCGACCGGTTCACGACCGTGGACGCTTTGCTTGCGATAAACAACGTCCGACGGGTTTCGCTAAGTAATAGTTGCAACGTGCACGGAGCCCGATGGAGCCTTCCCTTGTGTGCCATGAGTGTTTTATGAGTCATCGGCGGGCAGGGCTCAACCACTAGGCCTCTACGCAAATAGACACTACCCTGAATGTGCTTCAACACGCCTGAGGAGAAAACTGCCTCTAAATGAGGAGGAATTTTAGAGATGTGATTTTATAGGCAGCTTTGATATAATGGTTATAGGACATAACACTTTAGACAAAGACATTTGTCTGGATAATTTACAAGCAGGTACAAGGTGCCTATTAAATTGAATTAGATTAGAAACTTGTATCATCTTTCACAGTTGACAGTGACTCATATAACTGTCTACACACGTCCTTTCCTATTAGGCTGTTATGTAACAGACAGGGTCTGTTCGAAAATGATGTCAGACTCATCTCCAGCCACAGTTGTGGAGATGTGATCTCCTCGTCTCGGCCACAGGGGCTTTTCCAGCACGATGGGGGGTTTGGTTCGGAGCCTGCAGTGATGTGAGCCCATCGCGTGGAGGTCAGTCAGTCAATCTATAGACGGATTGATCTGCTGATCGCACGTTGTGCTGCATTTGCATTGCTCTTCTGTTCTGCCCGAGGGGAAGAACTGTTTACCTGCAGCTTATTTACCTCCCATAGTATCTTTCATACAGTATAACATCTTTCACTTGATTTTGACAGATTAGTAAAACGCTGCAGCACATGAGCCTTTCAACGAGGCATTCACACTCTACAGTGCTTTGCACGATAATTAGAACAGATCCCATTAAATGCTTTAGGGCTTTGGTGTTAATTATTAAGTGGCTGAGTCAGTTCCAGAGCTTTGCAGGCAAACAGCAGCAGAAAGGTCACCGGGAACGGGGCACTGAGCTCATTTCTAATGATTCTAAAGCCCCCTGCTATGATCTGAAGCTAATATTCTGATGATACTGTTATGTGATGCAAATGGCCCCTCGCACCCCCACGCGCCGGCACACGCTCGCCCCAGTCCCCGCTCCCCAGTCGCGGTGCCGCTCGTAGCCCGTGTAAAAAGCAGAGCGGGGCATCGCGGGGTTTCGTTCCCTCCTCCCGTCCCCGATCTCGCCAACAGACAGTGCACTCTGTCTTTTCTGGGTTGCCTCCGCATGCCCCTGGGGCACAGATTGGAACGGGGATAAACTTAGCAACAGCTAGCAGCCGGGTCAGTCCACAGCCCCAATGAAGAGCGAGCGAGTCGCAGCGGATGGCAGAGGACACAGCAGGTAGAAGAGGTCGGCTCGAGTGTAGTTTATTGAGCGTTCCCTTCAGCAGATATGGCCTGAAAGTAGGAGAATATAATAAAAATGTGTTTAAGGAAGAGTGTAGGTGTAAGAAGCCATTCACATGTGGCATGTGGTTCACTTATTACCTCATTTACTGGTCCCTGAATGCCACACTACGCTACACACAACACCTTTTTACCTCCTGCTGTGATCCCGTTAGCCGCCTGCCCACACTCGCGATTAGCATCTAAAAACAATGGATCTGTGTGAGAGCTGAAATCGGAGAACACGTCCTGTAAACAGTCTCGGTAAAGTGTAATTGTGTGTTACTGGACGGTCATTTGTGCACGTTTGGTGGCTGCTTCGTAATAGAAGGCGCCACGGTGTCAATATTACTCAGTATTCCTGTAAAGAGGCCAGAACTGGTACAAATATCCTGTAGCCACGAAAAACAAAGGATATCCCCGGAGGAAGTGAAGCCACTCATCTTCCTGGAAACAATGCTTCAACAGGAAGCGATTTATCCCCCAAATATGGAGCATCTGATAAGACATTTAGTGCATTGTCAGTGAATGTGCTTCATCAGTTTTACACGTTTAATAATAATAGCATCACTGTTGAAGCTAAACTCTTCAATCCAGTCTATTGTCTGCTCGGAACTGATTACGCAACGGCGCTAAACCCAGCCAGATGGAAATCTGCACGGTCCCTATCTTTGAAACTTGCAATGAAACGTTCTCCTCCGCAGGCGCTGGGCTGTCAACGCGGAGCTTTGTCTCGCTGAGGTAATCTGGCTAAAAGGCTAAAATACAGATGGCGGAGGAGAGAGAGAGGCTGCAGACGGCGCCCGGGCCTCGGGTCGCCATTCGCTCCGATGACAAGCGCTCCGTTTTCTGCTCTCCACTCCCAAGGTGACCCTGCTCTGCAGTGACACAGCACACGGTGGTGAACAGTGGGCGATTCGCACCAGGCCCCCCCCCCCGCGTCACGCGCTCCTCTTCAAGTGTTCATTATTTATTCTGTTATTCTATGGCCTACATAACCGTTTGCTCGCAGGATACCGTGCGTTTAATGCATCAAAACGTTTTCAGTTTGCTTCTATTCTCACGTTACATGAAAAATAAGAAAATGAATACCTTCACTTTTATCCGTGTCATTAGCTACGTGGATGGACCTTCACTGTGATCCCAGTTATGTAATACTCACCATAGTGAGTGGGAATGAACGGGGAGGGATTTTGAGCAGAGGACGTACTTAAGCTCAGGAGCTGCTCGAAAAGTCCTTGGAACACATAATGTTTATTATGTATTTAGACAAAACAGGAGTTTTTTGCAGTTTGTGCCAAATGAGAGGTGTTTCCAGCGTCCAGGCTGATACAAGCTCGTGCTTTTGGAAAGGTGTGGCCGAAGAACGCGACTGCGGAGGCTTGTAAATCAAACCTCAGCGTTTCCCTGTGAAGTCCTGCCACTCCCCGAGCCTTAAAAGGTCTGCGTCCTGTCATGATTCACGACACAAACATTCCCCCTTTTTTCCTCTTCCTGACTTTGACTGTTGCCATAGAGACCAAGCAAAAGAGGAAAAAAAAGCAAACAGAGGTCTGTGCTCTGCAGCGTCCCTGTGCGAACTTTGGGCAGCGGGGGTCACGCGGTGCAGAGAGACGGACAGATGAGGAGGCAGACAGGATCTGTGTGTGTGTGTGTGTGTGTGTGTTTGGGGGGGGGGGGGGGGGGGCAGACAGAGGGAGGATGCCCAGAGCGTGTGTCACCGCCGACTGCTCTGTGTTCTGGCTGACACCTGGTGTTACACGGGGCAGAATGAATGGAGAGTCTGTGTTGTGATTGTGGCTCTCAGTCTCAACAGTGGATTATTTTTGGGGGGAGTTTTGATGTGACATCTTTCCGTGACGGCTGTCTGAGTCGTAGCTGGGTGGATCAGTGGAGATGCGGCCGGAGACAGAAAAGCCAGACAAGACTGTGAGGGAAAGGTGTGAGCGCTAATCACTTAATTATTTAAACACCTTTTCTTGTTAAATAAACTGTGATTTCAAGGTAAAATAAATGAACCAAAGCAATTTTTTAAAAAGAAATTTATTATTGGAGTTTGCTTCTATAATTATTTTAACCAGTCCAGCTTTAGACAACAAAATAACACACTAATGTGAGGTAAATGACTTCATCAGCTTGTGGCTATAATGGCTTAATGATGACAGCAGCACCGGCTGCGACGCATGGGTCCGCTGCTGTAGTTCTGTGGGTGGAGGTGATGCAGCAGCGTGTTGTGTGTGTGCAGTAGGAAGCAGCCTGTGGTGGGTGGGATAGTCCGGTTTTCACAGCGTGATCGCAGCGAATGCATTTCAAACAGCCGTCTCCGGGCCGTCGCCATGGTTACCCGTGGTGTGCCAACGTTTGAAAATTACAGGGGATTGGAAGGGAGGGGATTTACATGGGAACATCTGTGTGTAAGTGAGGAGGAGGAGAGGAACGACATCAGGGGACTGAATGCAGTTGCACTTCCTGTCTTGATGTCCTGTTTCCTGTTTCCTTTCTTGCTTAGTGACTATCTAAAAAAAAACAGGTGCCGCACGCAAGGACCTCTAATTAAACGCATCCTCTCTGATGAATGACAGGAGCACCCTCACTGCTGCTGCAGCCTCCTGTTCACAAGCACAATCTGTGCTCACAAGCCGTTTTCTCACCTTGACCTGGACACAAATAGATCGATACTACCCCCCCCCCCCCCCCCACACACACACCTCAGTCTCATCAAGATAAAAGAGTGAGGAAAGGAGATAAGAGGAGAAGAGGGGGTTATGCATAGAAGCAGGCAGCACCAAAAAAGGGAATGGAGACGGTGAAATATTCATGAACAAGTGACAGGAGAACAGAAAGAGAAGAGACAAAGAGTCAGACCCAGCGCTGAGTGTGTACGTGTGGACCGAATCAAGCCCTGTCCTAATAAGGGGCCTCCCAGCTAAGAAACCTCATATTGAACACCGTCTTTTATCTGCAGCGTTAGTTACAGCCCGCTGCTAATTTCCACACACAAGAGCTTCTATAGACTGTCCTACAGGAACATTAGCATAAAAATAAAAGGGTCAGCGAAGGCTGAGGGGACGTTAAGCCCTCTTCAGTGTGTGTGTGTGTGTGTGTGTGTGTGTGTGTTGGTTCCTTGCCTGAAGGAACAGGCAGGAACTGAAAGGGTGTTGCAACAAATCCCTGAGTTACACAACGTGCATGTGATCCATGTGGGTTAATTAAAACGTTATCATACTTTGCCCTCTTCTGGCTTTTTGCTCAAACTGCAGCGAGCCGCTCGGTTCCGTTGCCGTCTGGTTAACGTATTGGCTATAGCTGTAAACTGCTTCCAGATCAGAAGCATGCAAAAGTGAATTTTGTGAACCAGCTGAAAGCAAATAAATCAATTAGGCAAAACACAAAAGAATAAATAGAAACACAAAAAAATAATAACTAAAAAAGGTTCTTAGGTTGACACATTAATAACTAAATAACTGCTGTACTGTTGTTAACTATTACATTAGTATTAATACCAATAATAGTGTTAAGGCATGTGCATACACTTATAAATAAATATATTCATCTTCATACATGTTTATTGGCTCTGGTGTTGTGTGTCCCACTAACGTTAAAGCTGTAATATATCATTGTTCACCAAAAGGGTGAGACAGACGTTGGTGCATGAACAATGCCGGCGGTATGAGGAACCTTGGAGAACCGCCAGTTCCCTGAGGGGTCCAGCACACAGAGCCATGAAGAGAGGGCTCGCAGCCACAGCCCCCCCGCTGGGAGACATCTTCCCAGGTCCTGCGTGAGGGCCACTGTGGGGGCGGTGGGGAGACCCTCCATCAGCAGGACGCTCTGCTCTGCTACCAAACCCCACGGAAACAGAGCCGAGGTCCAATTTATACACATGCGTTTGTGTATTTCTGGGCCAGAGTTTCAGGATGATATTTACACATTATTTACACATATAAATGACGTCAACCCTGGCCACCAGCTCCCACAGTCTCCATAGGGTCCGATGAAGAACCATCAATGAGGGTCCAGTCAAACCTATGTCTTCAATGTCTAAATTCTGATGGAAAAGTGGTTAGATACAATATGTGTGTAGACTCAGTTGCTCTGATATTGTGTTCAGAGGATACAGAAAGCAAAGAAATGGACCCGAGCGGGGTGGACCGATTAGACGGTTGGTGTAATCCAGATTGTCAACGGCAGTGATTTGTCTGCTCCACCCTGGGACGGACTGAGGGTGGAACAAAAGTGAGAGCTTTACACTTCTGTCCGTGTAATAAGCACATGGCAAAATCTGACGCTTGGACACTTTTATGTCCCTCATTTTATTCCTTCAGTTCTAAGTTTAATTGAAATTAAGTTGAAATTCCTCAATAAAAGTTACCGGTATAAACAACATCAACTTTGTACTAAACTTAATACATTTTGTAAAAATGAGAGACCTGTACAATCAATTATAGCCTGAACTGTCTATGAATTTCTTGTAGTAGATACATAAATTCCCTCTTAAACCCTCCCATTGTCTGCAGCCTGTGACTCCTGTTGTTTTATTTCCCTGTTATTCAGCATACTCATGCTGATGATGGACTGTGCTGTGTTATCAATATTGAACTCTTGTGTAACTCATTTTTACCCATATGTTAAACATCATCGGGCCCTTTCTGCGTGTCACCCCCCGCAGGCTCAGAGTCTTGGCCCTAATTCAAGTGAAACTCTTCTTCTCTGCTCTGTTTTAACTGACATTTCTCTTGTCACTCGCCTCCGATCCCTTCCTTGGAATTTCCTTGTCCCCAACGCAGGAATCCTCCTCTGTCGTATAAAACAGGACGCAGAGGACAAATGCTCTCGATCCCTCAACTAATAAAGCGGTTTTCTCCGAATGCACGGTCGCCGCAGTCTGCGTTTTCTTACAAGACAGGAGGTTTCGCTGCAACAGTTCACGTTGGGAAGATCAGCAACCAACGGTTGGCTTGAAGACAACAGAAACTCCTGCAGGTTCGCACATGCCCTCTTACGATCCTGCTTACGGAGAAATCAAACTGGAGGCCGTGCTGTGTGTCGATACGTGCGTCTGCTTCTTGTTCCCAAAGAAGCAAAGTGACACTTGGTCTCTGCTGCGTTGCTCTAGTTTTCATGTCTTGCAGCCACTGACGCTGCAAAGAAAAGGAGCTTTCTACGTGTGCTGTCACTTCCCCATAATAGGTTCAGTCATAATAAGACGGAGTTTGTAATATTGTCTATATATTCTTTTTTAAGTGTGTTGGAGTGAGGAAAGAGGAAATGGCACAGACGCTACTTCTCCAACAACCAGTTTAAAATGTTGCACGCGTTTAGTGAACGTGAACGTGAACACCTTGGCAGCTGAGGTGAAAACACATACTGTAGAGGCCTTTTTGCATCTCGTCCCAATTAAAAGGAATGTGAAGGTCAACGAGCTCCAAGTGAACGCCGTTACCAGAAACATGTGAGATTGCCTTTTAGTTTCCTGGTTCCTCGTGAGGATGCGTAACAGGTTTGACAGCTGTGGCGAGGAAGGGTTCCTCCTTCGCATGTGTGTGTTTAGTATGAACCCTGAGAGTAACATGCAGCACATTTTACTGTAAGTACAGTACAGCCCTGAGGTGCATGCTCCTACATTTACTCTAATTTACCCACTTAACAAGCCTTGTACTGCACATGATGTCTTTGATTATTAATACCTGCTTCACACATTCAGATTGGCCCTTAACAGCATCAATGGTGCTAATTTCAGTGCATTTGTCATATTTTGCATCTAATTTAAGTAATTTTAAGTAGTAAGTGTTTTTTTGATATCTTCATACTTTCACACAGACTTTACACTCAGGCGTTGTCTACTTAACAGAGCAGCATGATAAAGTGGGGCTGTCACGTGGCTTTGCGTGTCTGCAGGTTGGAGGTGAGCAGTGAGGAGGCTGTGATTGCCGCCTGTGCCTGTGACTCAATCACAACTGATCCAAAAACTGGACTGGGCAGAATGGGAGGCTGAACCAGGCAAAGCTTGTTTGACACTTTCGTCAACAACAACCGCTTAAAGTCGCCTCACCGGTTCAGCCCACGGGCCTCCAAGGCTCCAAGCCACAATGTAGACATTGTTAATAACTCGTACGAAGATGCTGCAGTTCTCTGTCGGCTGCAGAGGTTTGTGTGTGGGGCATAAAGGTTTTATGAACACGCCGACATTCAAGCTAATCCAGAAACACTGAACCGTCACCGTTTCTGATATGGCTGCGACTTCGCTGATAAAATCTCATCAACTTACAGTGGTGTAAAAAAAGTCTTTGCCCCCTCACTGATTTCTCATTTTTTTGCATGTTTGTCACACTTTAGTGTGTCTGATCATCAAACAAACTTAATTATTAGTCAAAGATAACACAAGTAAACACACCATGCAGCTTTGAAATGAAAGTTTTTATTATTAAGGGTAAAAAAAAATCAAAAACCGCTTTGCCCTGTGTGAAAAAGTGTTTGCCCCACTGTTAAAATATAAAAGACCCCACAACAACTTCCAAAGACCTGCAGGCCTCACTTGCCTCAGTAAAGGAAAGTGTCCACTACTCACCATAGAAAGAGACTGGGCAAAATGGTTTGCATGGCAGAGCTCCAAGACGAAGACCACTGCTGAGCAAAAAGGTTGTTGGGAACATACTCTGTGGACTGATGAGTCAAAAACCTTTGACTCATTGCAAGTCATTAAAAACACTTGATTGCAGTCGTTGCTGCTCAGGGTGACCCAACCAGGCAAACATTGCTTCACAAAGGGCAATGTAGGTTTTGATTTATTTTTACTCTTAAAAATGAAAACTTTCATTTAAAAAAACACATGATGTGTTTATTGCGTTATCTTTGACTAATAATTAATTAATTTTTTTGATGATCCGACAAACGTGCAAAAAAAATAAGAGGGGGCAAAGCCTTTTTCATGGATCCAACTGCAGCAGAAGCTCATTTACATAATTACAGTTTACCGTCTCTTAATTCTAATATTCAAATGAGTTCAGTTCAACATCTGCGGGCCAACAACAACAAAGCAATAGAAACAAGTGAGTTTTTAGTTGTTTGTGCTTCTCATTACTATTGAATTTTGAACAAAGGTCACAAATTTACAATGGACGCAAGTCCTAAAAATAAACAGCGAGCTGAGCGGCGTGTGACCACGCAGGAATGCCGTGGGTTCTGTTCGCTCACATTCCTCCTCCATCCACTGCGGTCACCTGCTTTGGATCCTCTCACTCGTGTGACTGTCTGTGAATTAGCAGCTAACGAGACGTCCCATTAAACCTAAATCGAGCCTGACCTGTGCAGGAGCAGGACAGCTGTGCTAGAAGTGAAATCGAAAATGCCTTGAGTGAGATGTGTGTGGGGGTTGAGGGCAAACATCTTCCTCCGTTTACCCACGGGAGCGTCTGGGCCTGTAGAGTTCACTGTTATCGTTTCTCAGGTGTCTGAATCCAACGCTAACGGTTCATCTTCTGGCCTCGTTGGGGTAAATGAACCTGCAGTCACGCACAGCAGAGATCCTTATCACACAGTGAAGCACGGAGGCCTGATGGCTGCAACAAAAGACTCTTCCAGTAAGGTAGACCTGCACTCAATCACCCACAGCTGATGTTACTGTGTAATCTAAAGCAGATGATGATCTGTGTAATCTGCTTTCATTCAAAACATCTGGATTAAATAAGAGGGAAGTCTTTTTCAGTTTCTCCTAAATCTTATCTAAAATCTATAATCATGTATTTATTTACACACAGCTCACAGCAGCATGAAATCAAATCTCAGCATGTTTTCCCCACAGATGCTAATAATCTATTTTCCTGAACTCCTCCTATATGTCAATGGTTCCTATGTTTATGATATTATATCTATTTGCTGTAACAAATGAAAAAAAAATCAACTCTAACTCAACTCTAAATAAAGGTTAATTAAAAAATAAATTATAGATTTGAGGAAAAGAAATGGTTTGTGATGAGTCTTCCTCATGTGATGACAGACCTTCATAATAAGAGTCCTAACTGTGTCCTGTGCGCCGCGATGTTGTGAATAACAACGGCCTCTTTAATTAGACTGAATGGTCAGTAATATCCACCGCTCGGGGCTAAAACATCAGTGTTGTGAAGCAAAACACGGACACAAACACACGTTCAGAAATCCTACAATCCTACAGCACCCGAAGGAGCCGGCGACCTGTGTCCTCCTGCGTGCGCTGAGGCGCTTGGAGGTGTTGTAGGAGTTGTGCGGCAGCATGCGGGTCCGCCGTGCCCTCAGTGTCACCGTCTGTTTTTACTGTCATCAGTGGGAAACAGTGCGATACCATCTAAGGCCGGCCTCAGCAAAACACAGCCAGACGTTGTGACTCAAACCCAGATCCCTCGGCTGCAGCTCTCTGCGCCGTCCGCCCACTCTCCATCTCCCAGAGGAGAAAGTCCCCGTGCGTTTCGTACCGGGGGTCACGGGTGCTCGCACCCCGTTCAAAGCCCTCCGTCATCAGCTGCTCCCTGTTTAATCGTGCGCTAACGACTCCACACACTCCACAACACTGTCTCATTGTTCGCTCAGCTTCACCCGACTGTTTGCAGCCTGATCCCGAACCCTCGGCGGCGCCTGGGCCGTCGGACCCTCGGCGCTGTTACGCGCTCGGCTCAGACAAGTGCTCACACGCTTGAAAAGTTGGGGATAGATTTGCATCTTATTTCCATCCCGGTTGAAAGCCCGGCGTGAGGGACGGCGTTCGGATCCAACTGTTTTCTAGGATGAGTGACAGGGGAGATGAAGGGAGGTGGGAAAAGGGGAATGGGAGGCTTGGAGTGAGAGTAATTACTCAACACATCCCAGAGGGCAGGAGCCGTTGGGCTGTTAAACCCACTACGCGCCTACGCGTCGGCCCGACACACGTTTGGCTTGTGCCTGTTCGGCTCCAGTTCTTTTGTGCTTTTCTACTTC
The DNA here is from genome assembly GCF_900634795.4 of Betta splendens. Classification (NCBI taxonomy): domain Eukaryota; kingdom Metazoa; phylum Chordata; class Actinopteri; order Anabantiformes; family Osphronemidae; genus Betta; species Betta splendens. The sequence goes on along the minus strand of NC_040900.2, from coordinate 3,668,760 downwards.
CAGGTCCTGCAGTCGTGAGATCGTGAGCTCTGAGCGCTGAGTCGGAGCCTGGGTGTGGTCGCTCTCTAGCCGGAGAGCAGTTAGCGCCGCTGCTCTTGCGTGCTTTAAACATTCTCAATCAGACAATGCAAAGTTTGTGACAAAGGCAAAGAAAAAGGTTTGTGTAGGAACGACAGTGTAAGAAGGAGGGACAAAGACCTGAGGTGCACGAGGCCTTTTAATCAACTGAGCAGAGGCTTCATCGCAGCTTTTTTTGAGCATTCCTGTGATGTTCAGCCACGACAGGTAATAAAATATTCACTTCATCTAGTTTAGTTGTGAATGGGAGTGAAGATGAACTTAGTAGTTAGTTAGTAAGTGTTATATATGAACCAACAGAGGTTCTCTATGCGCTAAAGGCATAAAGGAAGACTTCCTCATCTTTACAATAATCTACACACACACACACACACACACGCACGCACGCACGCACGCACACACACACACACACACACACACACACACTCATATCTGCCTTTATTCAGTTATCCATGTCTTCAGTTCAAACACAAACACTCCAGGAGAGGCAGGTGTCCTTCCCACTGGGATAAATAAACAGTAAACCAGGATCCAGGAGCAGGAGGGAGGGGGTGGGGGAGGGAGGGAGGGAGCAACTAGTTTCTCCTCTGTTGAGGAGACGCTTTGAGTGTTGCTGATAGCATCTTTCAAGCCCCTGTGGGGGTTTTCATTCAGCATGTTTCTAATCTATATCGCTAGATGGTATTGTCCACTTTTCTGCTTGTTTGTTTTAATCCTTCTATAAACTGTGCAGGATTAGCGACAGTATCACACCTCCATAGGAATGAATGTGCTCCTGCGCTGCCCTTCCTGCAGGATGCTACATGTTGTTAACTGTACAGAGTTTCCCCCTATTTGCTTGCATGCTAATGGCCTTTACATTTGCATGGCTAGAGGTTTCTGTGGCTAATTTGCCTGTTTCTCACCTGCAGCCGTGCGGGCTTTCGGTGCGAGGACCCCCGGGACAAAGTGGGGGCGACTTTCTGTGTCAGTGTCATTAATGCTCCTCGTGAAATGCGACGCCTATAATTAAGGGGTAAAACTGGCTCTCGGCCACATGCATACGTTACAATTTGTTAAATAAAATGTTCCAATTAAAACGCATTCTGCATGTGGCAAATGCATAAACTGTGAAATGAAGTAAACTACAGGTTATTTCCAATAAACAAACAAAGGCATGAAAGGATTCATTCATGAAGATAAGGAGGGGAACGTGTCTGCATAGGTGAAATATAAGATATTATTATCTCCACACATCTTGTTGTGTTTAGCACATTTAACCCTACTGATAATGCACCAGTCAACAGACCACTGGAAACACGCTGCTCAAGTCTTGGACACGTCGGATGTGATCATGGGATCCACAAACAAAAGGAACCATTACAGCAAGTGCTGCAATGTGCGTATGACTTATCGCGTCAACGCTTTGTTCTCTGTCAAAATAGAGTGAGTGATTTTAGGATCAGAGCTGCCTCTGACCATAATAATTGCACTTGCAGGACATTGATCCCTGTTGTGTACAGCAGCATAGCATCATTCAAACTTTTTATTTACCATATTTGATTATTTCAAAAACACCAAATAATAAAATCACAGCTGTTAAACCCTGTTTTTTCTGCTGGTCCCCCGGACAGGCACAGGTAGACCAGCGGTCCAGCCAATCACGGCCTCGGAGAGGGTAATTGACGGTTAGGCCCCGCCTCCCGTGCACCTGTAATCCAATCCGCTGCCCTGTCACAGGTAAAACCGGCCTCGGTTTGTCAGCATTGCCCCAAAAAAAAAGCAGAAAAGCCGACAAAACCCGTTCTCTCAGTAGGGGACACGTTTGTTGCCGCAGCCCTCATCCAGCGTTAGCGGCGCCGTTCACCACGGTAAAGAAGACGGATCGGATTTTCAGTACCAACTAGAAAGTCCAGTTCGACCGACCGAGATGTCACAGGAGCATGACAAGTAAGTTGTCCTGACTCTCGACTTTTAGCAGGCGCAACGGGACAGCGTGGCGCAATTAGCCTTTAATGGGAGCCTCAAATTTACGCCGGGATTTGTTCTTGTTTTTGGGCCGATGGCACAGACGCAGCCATCGCTGATCCACCTCCGACCCCCCGCTGTCTCCCACGTCCACATCCGCCGTTCGCCCACGGTGCGCGCGCTCGCTGACCTCTAATTAACGGCCTCGTCGGCCCGTTCGTTCCCGTCCGGGTTCACGCCGAGTGGAACCACCGAGCGGGGAAAGTGACGGCGTCGCTCCTTCTCCCGTGGTGTAACTGCGCTGAGTTCACCTGTCACAAGTCCGTACAGGTGGATCTCCACCTGTCGTGCGAGCCGAGCAGCCTGTTAGAATAAGAAGGAACCCGTGGAGCCGACGGGGCGGTTCAGTGTTTGATTTTGCCATAAGCTCCAACAGTGCTGCGGAGGCTGTTAATAATATTTGTTCAGGAATAAGACCTGGATCTCGGCACCTGGAGGGAGCTGTCAGCTGAAGGGGACGGAGGGATCTAAATCCACAGGTGATCTGCTCCGCAGCCCAAATGAAGAAGTCTGTAGAAAATGATATTTTGCTGCTGGACAGATGATTCCCGAGCATTCTGCGTGTTTTTTGAGGGCAATAACAGGGAGACCGAGGGGGAGTGAAATCGTACACCTGCTAGGCGTTGTCCCGTCTGCTGACACAATGTAAGCAAGCACGGGGTTGTATGAAGTTTTGGTGGATTTTTCCTCGTGAGTCAAATGGGTTGTCAAAATTCGTGAAGCGCAGAGACGAGACGTGCGTTTTATGGAGAACGAGGCACGTGTGGGTTTCTACATTAAAAATGAAAACGTGTGTATCTGTGTTTCATTCCTTGGACCACGGACTTTTTAGTTCTGTCTAAAAAGCAAACTCCCTCTTTGTTTTTGTACTTCAGATTTATTGCCTGGACATAATGATTCTTATCAGGTTGCTGTTTTTGAATGGAACAATTAGATATAGGATTTCTAATTATCACTTTGGCCATTGAGAGGGAAAAGCTCTTTTTGTTGTAGATACTCAACATGGAAACTGCACCTCTCTGTTTACACTCGATCACAAATGCTCGGCTGTGACAGAAAACCGTGGACGGGCGGTGGAAGACGTTTTCTCATTGCGTGTGACTTGTACAGAGATGTGGAACGCTTTATTGACCAGAGCCTGCACACTTCTGTGTAAACAGATGCTCAACAAACATTAACATTTACTGTAAACAAGGTTGTCAAGGTTTAAACTTTCAGTATTTCATCACCTCCTGAATTCAAATTTAAAGGTATTTCATTATTATTAGATGTTTCCCTTTTTAATTTACTGCTCTGAAATTGACATATTGAGGTCACAATGAGCAGTTGAGACAGAATAAGCTGGTGTTTGTCTATCGGCGTCTCAGTCCTGTTGACACAACAGCTCCAGAAGCTTCACAAGATGGAAGACGAGGAAACAAGATGCAGGTTGTCCAAAACAACTCGTGATTAGTTTTCATAAGCAGGAAACAGAAGGTGTTGCGCTGTGATGGTAAAACGCGGGAATGTAGCAGGGTCACATACGTCACCCTGCGTCAGCTCGCCAACCAATGAGGCCTTGCAGCGCTGGACTCGTCCCACCGGACGAGCCTGTAGAGCATCTTTGTCTCAAGACCTGTCTTTGGTTGAGTGGCTGAGATTTGTTGCACAATCGTGGAAAAGCTTGAACAACAGGTCTTGGATAAAGAGCATCTATGGTTGATCTCTGTCTTATATCCTGTTTGTTTTAAACCAGGGTGTGATTGTACAATCTGTTGAACTTCTCAGTTGAGGCTGAACCTGCTTGTTTGGATCCAGTTTTGTTGAAGCATCGCTCGCCGCCGCCGTTCGCACGCTAACGCTCCGCCCCGTTTGCCCCACAGTAAGCGGGCCGTCCTGGTTCTCCAGAATGACCCGGGCTACGGCGGCCAGCGCCGGCCCTTCACCACCGAAGACGAAGCCTGGAAGTCGTTCCTGGAGAACCCGCTGACGGCCGCCACCAAGGCCATGATGAGCATCAACGGCGACGAGGACAGCGCCGCGGCTCTGGGCCTGCTGTACGACTACTACAAGGTACCGGAGGAAAAACCCACCGGGTCAAACCGCTCCGATCCGAGCGCTGAGCAGCATCTGCGAGGCAGCGCCGCTGTCGCGTAACCGATCCAAGTGCATGTATTGACAGCGGGATGACCCGAGTGCTTGGATGTGATGTGGTCAGATGCTGAGCGGCTGTGTTTACCCTCCCATACAGGTGCCCAGGGAAAAGAGAACAATACCCCCGAGCAAGCAGGAATCACTGGTCTCTGATGTGGATCACAACAAAAGGTGAGCGCTGGCCCTCCGCTAATACCCCCCCACCTCCCACATGTAAAGGCAGAGGGCGACTCAGACATCCAAGCTCTTTAACGTCCTCCGAATAAATAGCTTTGAGTCTTTTTAATATGTTGTGCTGCTAATATCTAGATAGCGAGCTTTTGCTTCTTCCTTCCAGACACCAGATGCAGCCGGGACACTCCATCGCACCCCTGCAAGACAGCGTAATGGAGAACCGGATCCAGGTCCTGAAGGGGCCCTTCAATATCCTTCAGCTGGCCCCAGACAAGAGGGCCCAGTTCCCGTCACCAGGTGGGTTCTCAGTCACAGTCACAGATTTAAAGAGAAAAAACAGACCCAAACTTGACCACGGGGTTGTTTTTCCCAACTGTTCAGACACGACCGTCACCGTTTCTATTGCCACAGTGCCAAACTACGTCAAGTCAGAGGTGCCCACCCACGGCTTCTCCGTGACCGTGCCCAACAACTGTGCCGAGACCGACAGCCACGTGGCCGCCTTCGAGCGCCAGCTCGCCCACAACACGCCCCCAGACTCCACGTTCTCCGAGAGTTTCAAGGACGGTTCCCAGGAGGTGAGCGTTTCCATGCCCCCTTTTCTTTAAATGAGCTAATGCTTCCCTGTGACCACCCCCTCCTCCCCCTCTCCTCTCACATCTCTCCCATCAGACAATGGGATATTCACCTGATCCCATGGAGCCAGCGGTGGGCTCAGCCTTCCCTGGTTTTATTTGAACATGCTAAAATAGCGGCCAGTGTGTTATTATGCCATTGTCTCCCCAACACAATAAAATGCTGTACTTTTCTCCTACAATAGCCAAAGCCCTTTCTCTTTCCTCTTTTTAACCTGGAGGGGGATTACCTTAGAAAAGAGTAACCCAACAAAACCCCGGCACCGGAGGAGGTGAGGAGGGTTGCTGGATACGGAGGGTGGAATAAACGGGATGAGGTGGAAGAAAGAGGGAATAAAATGTGAACAACTTTAACAAGTGGTGGAAGAAAGACAGGGGAAAAACCCAAGAGGCCCTTTCTCTGGACAATTAAAAGCAGTGAATGCCATAAACCTTTTAAAATCAGAGGAGCTGTTTGCCGTCCTCCTCGTCCAGGATCTTCCTTTTGACACTGTCTTTGTTCTGCAGGTGTTTTCCTTCCCAGGGGATCTCCAGTTACGTATGTCGTCCATGACGCCCGAGGACTACCCTCCGTTCGACACCATGCAGGGGTGAGTCGCCCGCTCACCAAAGAACCACACAACGGCCTCTGGACCATTCGTTTTACCTGCTGCTTGATTTTTAGGAATAATTTCGAGTACACTCTGGAAGCGTCCAAGTCTCTACGTCAGAAAACGGGCGACGGGACCATGACGTACCTCAACAAGGGCCAGTTTTACCCGATCACCCTCAGGGAGATTGACAACAAAGGCATCCAGCAGCCCATCACCAAAGTCAGGGTAAGAAGGACCCCATTAACCCCCCTGTGAACCAGCTGGGCTTATTGGGAGGAATCTCACGCCGGGGGTCTCGCTTCCAGAGCGTTGTGATGGTGGTGTTCGGCGAGGAGAAGTGCCGAGACGATCAGCTGAAACACTGGAAGTACTGGCACTCGAGGCAGCACACGGCCAAACAGCGATGCCTCGACATCGGTAAGAACGGCTGCAGCCGAGCGTGGATGCGTTCAAGACCGAGTCCTTCAGCCTGAGCTCCAGAGCAACCTCTTGTGTGTTGTTACAGCTGACTACAAGGAGAGCTTCAACACTATTGGCAACATTGAGGAGATTTCCTACAACGCCATCTCCTTCACCTGGGACACCAACGAGGAGGCCAAAGTAAGAAACGCATGTATAACGATCTGGCGCCGCCTTCCAGTCGCCCACGCTGCCGCTTTCATTCAAACCGAAAAGCTTCCGTTTCCACTTTGGTGTCAAAACAAACAGCATGTTTGGTTCTTAAGGTCACTGGTGACCCACGGTTTCCACGAACATCCTGCTCTCGAACTTCCTATGAGCCCTGAACGCAACGCACATTAAAAGCTTAAGCCAGAAATAGGCCGCTCCGTGTTCGTTGAGGCCCCGCGTGGAGGGAAGAATGAAGGGTTCAGGTTCAGGTATTGACTCGTCTTCAGTGATCACCAACAAACGGCGCTGAAGCAAAATGGGGGCTGAAATAGAGGAAAGACAATGCTGACACGTCAAATCCCTTCTTGACCCTCAAACAGGCATTCAATAAGTGGGGACTGCCAAAAATGTCCCCCACATTTTGGTCCCCACATGCTAGGTACTGTAGACACACACACACACACACACTGGTCCAACCTGCCTGTCACTCCTGTCGTTGATGCATTTCTGAAACACCAGACAGGAGCAACAAACGCAGGAATGAGGAAACTGAGACCAGATTCATCTGAGAAGGTGACGGAGGAGAGGAGCCTCCTGCTGCTCTACGCTCCATCATTCATTCGTAGTTGACCCTCATGTTGCTCCGCCACTGTTTTTTACAAACAACCTGAGCCGGACTTTGACTGACAGTCCAACACAAAATGGCGCACGGCTCATCTCCAGATCTCTCTAGGCCCTGGTGAACATAAATAGAGCCGCACACACACACACACACACACGCACGCACCAGGATGTGGGTCCAACTGTCTCGTGACTCGAGGCCTGTGCTCATAGGATGTTCGTCGTCGTGTGTGTTTTCATGACTTCACCGTGTGTGTATTTATCACCCAGCTTGTTTGATCGTCTCATCGATGTGGTGTTAGGTGACAGAGGAAAGCGAGCGTGCGCGGCTGCCTCTGGGGGGGTTTGCCCTGCAGTATATACATGTTTGTGGTGTGTTTGCAAAGGACAGCTCCTCCCTGATGTTTATCTGCCCGGGGGCCATTCATTAGTCATGCATTTCTGTTCATGTCCGTGATCTTCTTCCCCTTCACTGAACAGAAACCTTTCATCAGCACAAACTCTCTTCCATATGCCGTTAATATGTTGTCATTCCAAGCCCTGTCTCTGTCTGTATTGAGTCATATCTGCTAATTACACATTTGGATCGTCTGCGTCTGACGTTTCCAACGTTCCTTCACGGTTTGTGTTTCGTTGACACAATGATAACCTGTTTTCAATACAAGCAGAAACAAAGGCGCATCTTCACATGGAGCCTGCAGTTTCTCACCTCAGCCAATAGAGGGCAACGCAGGACAATTATTAAGCTCTAACAAAGAGGCCTTCAGAGTTCTAGAAGAAGAATGTATTTATAATTAACTGTAACTGCACTTTCTTTGCATTTGTCCCAACTTTCTTCCATCTGTCTCCCCAGATCTTCATCTCCGTGAACTGCCTGAGCACCGACTTCTCGTCTCAGAAGGGGGTGAAGGGGCTCCCTCTGAACCTGCAGATCGACACCTACAGCTACAACAACCGCAGCAACAAGCCCATCCACCGCGCCTACTGCCAGATCAAAGTCTTCTGCGACAAGGGCGCCGAGAGGAAGATCCGAGACGAGGAGAGGAAGCAGTCCCGCCGGAAAGGGAAGGTGGCTGACATCAACGCTGGCATGGGCTGTGAGTCAGTCAGGAATAATTCACCTTTCATCTTTTTATAGGTCATTCTTGTATTTAGGGCCACGGTTTTAATCTTTTAGTGTATATCACTGCTCTGTATAAACTTTTAGATCCACATACCATACATCATTTTCAAGGTTGACTCAAATGTGTATAAAGTATAATACCATTTGATGAGGATGTTTGATTGTTAATGTCGCCTTTTTACTTTACTTTTCATAAAATCGTAGTATGACTGTTTTGCTTATGGCTGCTGCCCCCTTGTGGCCACGTTTTGAAGTTGCGCTTCTGCCTGAATAGTCTGAGTGAATTGCTTCCTGCTGTGGCCTCTTTCCTCATAGTTGTGGATGTCAAAGGTCCCATCCTTCAGAAGCGCAACGACGTGACCATTTTCAAGATGATGACGGACCTCGAGACCCAGCCTGTTCTGTTCATCCCCGACCTTCACCTCTCGACCTTCCAGCGTCATGTGAGTGCCGATCACAGACCCTATTGTCTATCGGAGACACAGGAACAGCTTGTGTGTCACGTTTTTTTTTTTTTTTTGCTACAGTTCTGCACCACCCGTAGCATCTTAGGTGGTCCGTAAACAGTTTGTGCTTCGCTTCCACCCACTCTAAAGCCAGCTGGGCCGAGGTGACCTGCTTGCTTTCTAGTTGGCAGGAACAGGGAGTTCTGGTATTGAGCTCTGATAGGAGTCCCATATACCAATGGCTGTACTTCAGACTGCTTATTCACTGGATGAATCATTTACCAGTGACTCAAAACAAACCAACAAACCAGATGGTTGAGAACTACCTTTACTACCACCTCAATCTGTTCATGTGCACAGTGCAAAAGTAAACGGCAGATTAGTTAATGGAGGAAAGGCGTAGTGTTGGTACTCGTGCAGATACTAGAAGACACAGAGACAGGGATGCACTAGAAACAGACATTTGACAGGAACAAATATTCCACATCCTGTGCATGACAGCTGTATGGGCAACAAAGTATGTAATGCTTTTATCAGTGACGTCAAGCAGCAGCTCTCTTGTGTCTATGACAGTAATAATGTTGGAGATATTCAGGCATGTTCCACTTTTGTGCTTTATTTTTAATGGAAATAAAGTAAATACCAAAAAGGGCTGCTTTCCATTGAGAAATCACTGTTTGTGAACTTAAAGCGCCCCCTACTGGTCACAGTAGGATCTGTCCACAAGAACCAAAAGTCCTCCCTTCACCCCATCCCTATCTCTCTCTGGGTTTACTCAGTCTGGCTGAGAGGTGGACAGGAAGTTATTTCTGGTGTTGCCAGTGCCATGAACTGTCCTCGTCGTGCTATCGGGTTCTGATAAAGTCTGTTTACTTGGTACTTCCCTCGGAATAGAATTCTATTAACGGCAGCGTCGATCCGATCGATTCAGCCCCAAGTCAAAGGCTGCAAAAACAGCAGCTCTTTTTTTATTTTTACTGATAAAATTCGAGCACTGTTTGTAAAGTAAATCATATCCTTTCTCCATGTGCTTTGTATTCAGTCTGATGAAGGTGGTTTTTAGATTAATTAATAATGAAAATATTTGGTAAATTCAGCCTGTGAGCATGCTTCACCCGCTGTACATGTGCGGGTTTTTCTCCATGTACTGTATTTGTCTGGCATCCCCATCATCTTATTGTTGCTCTGTGATTAAAAAGTGAGTCAATAGAGGGAATCCTATGCTGAAGATTATGTGTGCGTTCCAGATTTATCTTACTTTTCCATTGGAGTAAATTTCTGCCTCTTTTATCTTGCAGTCTTTCTCGGCAGAAGACGGCGAGGACAGGTGAGTTCATGGAAGCCCTCATTTTACATTTACACAATTGCTTTATGGTTGATTCAAACGGAGGCGACCTTTGGCACCTTCCTGGTAAAAGGCATCAAAGGACACATGTGATTTCTAAGAAATGCCCGTGGGCTTTTAAGTGCATCCATGTGTGTTTTGTGTGTTTTATAGCCTGTTAGCCGGTCATTAAAGTCTCTTAAGCAGTGATTTGTGTGTGTCCACAGCAGCTCGGGCATGAAGCGATTACCCTTCAGTGACGACGAGTTCGGTTCGCCCCCCAACAAAATGGCACGAGCGGAGGAGCCGAAGAAAGGTAACGCGGCGCACACGCGTGTTGGTTTGGGCACGGCTGAGGCCGTTCACGTGTTGATGGAGGGTCTGTGAACCGTGCTCTCCTCTAAGTCACTGTGTTAAAGTGCACGCGCGTGCTTGTGTGTTTGCTCCGGTCGCCGACATCGCTCCAAAACAAACTGTGGGCTGTGTGATTTATTCCAGAGCCTTCAAAACACGCGCGCGCAGCCGGGGCCTCCGCTGACCCGGCGACATGCCACCGATCATCGTCTGAGCGCACGCACACAAACAGACTCTGCCCTTTGCTCTATATGTTATTCATAGCCACACAGCAGGCTTTTCCAATGCCACATAGTAGCCACAATTGTGACTGAAACCCTTTACATGGATGATAACAATGTGGCCAAACTAGTTCCTTATTGATCAGTTATGGACAACCAGTAACTAAATACGCCTTTCAAAATAAAAGCAGCTCAAATTAGTGAAATCCCCTGTGCACATATTTTAAATATTCAACTTCCTGCAAACGGGTTGAGAAAACATGGGAAAATCTATTTAGAGCCGTGTCTATTTTGAGAAGACTGGGTGCCGTGAATGTGAGTTGGGTCTGTGCTTTTGTTTGTGTGTTGTGTGTTGTACTTCTTTACAACCACAATGATGAATGTGCTTTGTCTGGGCCCGGCGCCACTTCTTTGAGTCTGGATGGCTGCTCCCGCAGTCTGGCAGGACCCAGTGTTTGCTTAGTTCAGTGCTTAAAGCCTATGTCCCGTCCATAAAGACGTGTGCTTTTCCTTCTTCTTTTCTAACGCACAGTCCTGCTGTACGTGCGCAAGGAGACCGAGGAGGTGTTTGACGCCCTCATGCTCAACAATCCCACGCTGAAAGGCCTGGTGGAAGCTGTAAGTTGTTACCAATTCATAGCTCTGCTAGTGGCTCGTATCACAAGAAGCTCTCCTGCGTCTAAGCGACGATGGCAGGATAAATGAACCGGGAGCCTGGAATAATGTAAAGAGTAGGGAGTGGGTTGGGAACGGCAACAAAGAGAGGCTGTCTGGGGACTGAACATAGACTCTGGGGAGACAGAGAGCTAATGGCCATGAAAATGATATGGAGGATCTTGGGAAAGAATATGTGAAGAAATACCAGAAGGATGCTGAGGAAAACCAAACACGTGGAGCATCAGGGTCACTAGGTCTAAAAAGACAGGAGCGGTACAAGGGTCCTACTGTATAGCAGTAAAATACTGATAAGCTACGAATGAAATCAGTGAAGGCTGTTTCCTGTTCATCTGTGTGTCTGGTGGATAAAAGTTTTTATTTTTGTATTTTCAGATTTCAGAGAAGTATGAGCTGCCTTTGGATAAGGTTGGGAAGGTGTATAAGAAGTGTAAAAAAGGGTGAGTATCTGAGACCAACGTGTTCAGTGCATTAAATTAGATGCACAACCACAATGAAACCTCATGGTAGCGATTAAAATAAAGTTGCACGTTCCTTGAGATGTTAACGGCCATGTCTGTCTCCCGACAGCATTCTGGTCCACATGGACGACAACATCATCAAACACTACTCCAACGAGGACACCTTCCAGATCACGATGGAGGAGCAGGGCGGCATGTACAAGCTGACCCTCACCGAGATCTGAGCGGCCGGGGCGGCGCCACAAAGGACGGGTTGAGCCAACAGGAGCGGCGGTTTACACGACTGGCTACGCAGTGATTGTGGACTTCTCTGATCTGAAACTTAAACCATGTTGCATCCTGTGTTCGTATCTGACAGGTTTCAAAAAACAAAAAAAACCGCCAAGTTCAAAAAGAGATATTTAAAACCCAATAGCTCTTAATACGTGTTGATTAGGTGTAAGTTATTATTGTTTCTTTGATTGTACATGAGATTTAATACTGAGGATGTAATTGGTTGTCAAAATGCCTTTTTGTATTTACCTCAAGCGATGCATCCAGCGGCGCTCCTCGCATGTTTGGATTTGAATAAGGAGTTAAAAGAAATCATATTCCTCTTCCGAAAACTACAGCACTGATTACAGTCTGCAAAGTTGGGTATTCAGCCCACAACGAAGACCGAGCCCCAGCGGTTCAGTGTATTAATACCAAACAGCTTGGCAGTATTTAGCATGTAAAGCCTTCCATTATACAATTAGAATAGAAGATGTAAATGTTGTATTCTTAGCATAAGCCATGTGTTATTTGTGAATGAAATGGCTTAAAGGATGTTTTTTTTTTTTTTTTTTTTTTTTGTTTCCTCCGATCAATTTATGAGGCCTGTTTGTAAGTATTACACAGTTTCTTGGTGTGTCGCTAACAATGCTACGATGCACGCTCCCTCCCCCCGTAGAGTAGTTTTCTAAGTGCAGATGAATTAGGTCAGCAAATGGATCTCTGGGACAGATTGTACAAACCTGTTCTAGAAGTGCAATATGATGTTTAGGTTGAGGAACAAGTCCTCTCATCGTCATGACTACAGTATATAAGGCATATTACTGAGCAGGCATTTGCTTTTTAAATGAAATGTTGTGTATATACAGGTATATATATATCCACTGAAAAAGGTAAATGATGCTTGCTTTTGTATCTCAGTACTTATTGTGTATATATTTATTAAGAGAATGGATGAGGGTCATTTTTATCATGTATATCCAAGTTTCTGTTTTTCCTTTTTGTATGAACTTACATTACATATCAGGGGACAAACTCGTTTTTAATCTTAAATGTTTTTTTGTAAAAGATTTTAATGCTGATGTTCTGTATAGACTTTTATTTGCATCCCAAATAGATTTCTTTAATTAAATAACACTGCGTCTGCTGAGGTGTTGATCTGTAGCAGGGCCTGCCTGCAGGAACAGATGTCCGGGCATCAACCCTGTGGGCAGGAAGCCGGCACGTCAGGACCGCCTGCGCAGGAAACCTGGCCACCATGTCGTACATCCCCCCGTAGATCATAGTACGCGCCCACCTGACTGTCAGACGTTTGCCTACTCCATTTTATCTAGTAGCTCTTCCACTCTTTGCCTCACAGTGAATCCCTATGATGGTGGGCATCATGTAGATTTTACTTTTGAATCTCCGCCAATTAAGTCGGGTGCTAATTAAGTCCAGTCAATCTTTAAGTTTGAGAATGTGTGATGTTTTATTATCAGCTGCTGCTATATCATAGTGATGGATGAAACATGGTTCAACTGTCCGGGCCTCGCGGCCATCGGGCCTCTTCCTCCTGTCGCTTCGTGTCCTCATTTCAACCCACAGCTGGTGTCAGGATGCAGCTTCTTTCCTGACGCTACCCTTCTAACCAGCACCACAAACCACATACATGTTCTCCTTTCTTTAATTTAATTTTGCAGTTTAATCAAAGTTTGCATACACAACCTGGGCCATGGACTTATTTCAGACATTTCAGTGACTATGAAGACCCATTATCAAAGCCAGCACTGAGCCGGTCCTTCCAGATTCTGACGGATCGCTAACGACCCACCACATCACACCTCTATCGCCTGCTGCTACTGCCCAGCATTTGTAACAGACCATTCAAATATTCCGACCACAATCGTGACCTACTCTTCTTTTTCTTTTTCTTTCCTTCTGCTTGTTTGGATGTTTTTATGAAACAGCTTGGCTTTCTGTGGGTGGAATGACTTGCTTTTGGCATAAACAACCCTGAGCGCTGCGAGCACAGCTTTCACAACGTGGTGTTCGTTGATTCACGGTTGTGTAATGTCCTGTAGTAAAATGTAATGCCATAAATAACAACACGCAGAGGAACCTCACTTAATTCTTGAGCCTGGTTCTGCACGACCACGTCCTTGATGTTGCATCACTGTGCATCTACATTCATGCGGAAATAATATTGAAATCCACTCCCTAGTGATTAGCCTGCAGTCACAGTATATTTAGTCAAAACACAGAGTCATAGTTCATCTGTGTGCTGCAGAGACCTTGCAGCAGGTTGAGCTGGTGCCCTCTCAGGTTGCACCCGCTGCTGACAGGATGATGAGCCCCTGGCACACCTGACAAAAAGTGACCCACTTCGGCGCTGTTCAAACATCGCGTGCGCAATTCTAGTTTGTTGTGGAAAAAGCTAAACACGCGCCCCCTGATCCGACTCCGCTTACCTCTCATTACGTCCTGTTCCATATCTGGTGTCGAACCAGGGTCCAGAAACGCATTTGTACAAATAGTGCGGCAAAAAATATCTCATGTTAAAACGAATGGGACACTAGTTTGTTCTATGGGACTCAAATTACACATTTACTGCCACACAGTGACAACTGTTTGAGTCAGTGTCAGTGTGGTTGTGGATGATTCATGGCAATTTTTATAGAACAACTTCATAAAATCGTACCTGCTGCGAAGTTTCTCAATCACCGTGTGTGCTGTGATTCAGAATGTAGGCTGTTGAAATGAAACCTATTTTAACCACTCGCTCCCACGGCGCCCACACACTTACACCTTTTGCGCTGTTCTCCGTGTTCAGCACTCAAGAAATAAAGCCACAAAGTTCTAAACGCGAGTCAGTTCTAAGGCGCCACCTGTGAAACAAAGAACTGGGCAAATACAGGTTTCTGTCTGCTTTGAGCTTCATATTCTGAACAGTTTTACAGAAAAATTGTGGACGTTGTTGCAGAATGTTCTCAGTTTATGATTTAATATCCAAGCCCTTAATATCAGGCACCACGCTCGCTCAGACTGTCTCCAGGGAAGCTCTTACTTGGAGCCCTCAAACCTGCCTCCTGTTCCTCCTGTTGCCAGGACAACAGACGAGCTAGCAGCACCAACATCAGTCTCATAGCAACAGATTGACTATAGAATCACGTCGTGTCCAATCAGAAGCTCGGATCCTGCACAGTCCTAGAGAGGGACGGAGTCACGTGCTGCCTGGTAAACAAAGACTCCTTTAGTGCAGAACTGACTATAGGAGACGGGTCATCTGTGTCTGTTGTCAGGCAACATTTAGTGTCTATACCCTACAAGAATCTGCTGTTAAATCATTTTTCCCAGCTAGAAAATATTTAACACACAATAAACAGTAACCATTCCATTGAGACCATGCACCTCAGGTTGTGGGTTTCTCTAAGTAGGCTTGATGACAGTTCAAAGAACAAAGGGAAGCATCTAATAACAGCAAGATTTCACATTAAGGGACTCACATTTACGTGATTTCATGGAAATTTCCGTACACTTCCTGCATTCTGTGTATTTTGATGTAAACCATGACAAAATCTTCTGTTTCTCTCTTAAACGGCCTTGAATGAGTGGAACAGCCACTGCAGAACTGAGATCATTTTTATTTACTAACCACTGACATGGATGTTTACATGTGCCATTATGCAAATGCTTCGCTTTGTGTCCATGTGACTGATTACGGGTCCAAAAGTTCAGATGCCGGTTTGCCTCTTTATATATTAGATTCCTAGCTCTAGTTTGTGGTATGTGCTCTTGACTGTAGTAGAGACGTATATATGGGACTGCATGGATCAGCTGTTGGTTCTGGTGTCTCATTTTGTTCTATGAAAACGTTTCTTTTGAAATGTCTTTATAGAAATTCATAAAAAATCATGATAGACAGGATTAATGATGCCTCTTTGGATATTTTAAACACAGCCTGAGCTCGTTTTACGTGCTGTGTCCTTTCACCCAGATGCCCGTTTTCAGCGACGGTGGGGAGGAGCCACAGGTTCAGCTCAACCCATGAAACACTATGGTTAATTGTATAACATTAGCTTATGTAAAAAATGTAATTCAGAGCTTTTTGGTTACAAAAATTTAAACTTTTTGAATTTTTATTAATCATGGTGACAATAAGTTGTCATTTCTATTTTTAGCTCTGAGTTTCGTCAAAGTAAAAGAATGACAGCCAGTGACAGCAGCAGCGAGATTTTACAACACAAAAGTATTCACTGTTGATGTTCATTCGCTTGTCGCCTGTTTTCTGTCCCGACACGTGTTTAACATAACAAATTCAACTGTGAAAGTAGGTTGAACGGAAAAGTGTGTGTGTAGGAGGATGTTGTTATTCTTAGTTTGCACCTTGTAGCTTTGTGTTAGCTTGTTCAGGAAATTGAATATCATTTTTGATATGGTTTAATAAGTTATATCTGACACGGTATTTCCCCTTCTCCGACTGAGTGAACACACCTGATGCAGGTAGTAATAAGCTGCTGGTAAATCAGGTGTAGTCAGAACAACTCAGAGGACAGGGTTTGGAACCCAGTGTTCTCAATGACAGTGGTCACAATAGCGTGTCAGAGCTCAGGGTCCGCTAGGTGGTATATTTAACCCAGCTGGGGCAACTCCCCCCTCAGGCCACTCGTGGCCTTCCTGATTTGGGGGAGTCGGCTGGAGGGGGGGGTGCATGCGGAGGCCCAGATAGGGCCAGCGTAACCTTTCCTCCAGATTCCCTGGCTAAGTTGCAGCGGACTGCCCCACTTATATCACAAACAGGCTGCTGTACTTAGGCCCGGGCTGCCTGTCGTGCCTGTGTGCTAACTTGTTTTCCCCGTAACTCCACCCTCATCCCCCGTCTTCTGGCAAAGTGCTGGCGCTGAAGCTGCAGCTCCCGGCCGAGGTCACGCTGGTGTGAGTCACACTGAGGCCCGGCCTTCGTTAGCAGCTAGCGCTCCCAGGGACCGGCACACCTTCAAACCAGCATAAATCAAAGAGACGAAATACACTGGATCCTGTGAATGACAGGGACATGCTAGCGTTTTAACCCAAGCAGCTGCCGTTATGCTGAATAATGGACATTTTACTGAGGCGGTGCTGTTTTCATATGATGGCTTCCAGGCGTTTGTTGGAACCTCTGACGTATCTTTCCTTTTGTAAGCGCAACTGGTGATGTAACATCCTATGTAGGTCAAGACACACTTGAATTCTCTGACACTGAAAAGTTTCAATTATCTCATAGAAAGGTCCTGAAACAAGCCCAATATACATGAATACAATATTTAGCAATGAATAAAATACAGTATTCATTGTTTTGCCTCCAGGACAAGCAGTGCTGAGCATCTGTAGCCTTGAACGTCTATGGCAAATAGTTTAACTTTAATGTATAAGTAAAAACTAAAACATATTTAGAGCTATATACAACAAATGGGGCTTCATGTGCTTTTAGATAAACACTCAAAATCCTTGCTGGGTACATTGTTATTAATCTCATGTAATTATTCATTGTGTCTCCCAGATGAATATGATGTAGAAAACATTTGAAAGGATTATCATGAATGAATACTTTACTGCAAACAAGGTCAAAGGTAATAGTTACAGTCTATACTATATAAGGGCATCTGGCTGCAGAGCGGATCATTCGTTACATACTTCTGAATCAGTGACTTTCCATGTGTGTGTTTAGTGAAATGTTGAAGTGAAGCCACTGAAGCGCTTGTTTTTTGACCCTGTGAGGAAACTGCAGCAACAGCTTAACAAGGACCTAAACGAGAAGCCCGCGCTCTACCTAGCACTGGTGATGCCTTCAGGTGCTGTGAGAAAGGTGGAAAACATCGCTTTCCCACAGGCCCACTGACTTTAAAGCTGATGTGGCTCTTGTAAGATTTCACTGGCTTGACCATTTTCATTAGCTGCAAAATGTTTAATGCAACAAGGCAAGTACATATGTTGATTGAGACTATTTTTTACAAATATCATATCTAAATGTTCTTTCCTTACTTTGAATGTCATTGGTGTAAACAACTATTTCACCTGATTTGTACATTTCTTTAGATCAAACTTCAAATACAACATAGAATACAACTATTTTTAATTGTACAAGTGGAGATCATAAAAAATCCAATGATCAAAACAGTTAAGCTATATATTTTGAATATAGACATTTTGTCAAATTACAAGACATTAAGTATAAGACATACAATGTTAAACTTGAAATAGATATCATGTATTATTCTGTTTTCGTGTGTGTTGTTTAGCCTCATTTTTATTTGTTTATTTAGATTGTTTTGTGTTTACCAAACAACATGACTGACTGTTTCAGCGAACTCCAAGGCAACTAGTAAGTTCCATAGAGACAGCAGTTTGTAATTCACACATAAGCGGTCACAAAACCTCGGGCCAGTATACAGTAAAAGGAAATACAGCCTTTATATATAATGATGACTACTGATAAAATATATCAGTAAAGTTTTGATATATTTTATTTATGCAAATTCAAGACAAACATTAAATTGATTATATTACATTAAGTCAATATACTTATTTAATTATCATATAGATATATTTATTTGTTAAATTTTGCTTTTATAATTTCCATTCTCAAAACATTTACAGTGGGTTGCAGAGCTGTACGTTTTTTAAAAGGCATAAAATGTCGCATAGCACGTTTTCAGGAAGGTATTCCCAACCCCCGTGAATGCAGCATAGACCGGAGCGACCTTTCGCCCAATTTAACGGCTGGAGGTTCATCGGGTTTACACTGACACTGCTGACACCCACGGCCACGCCCACCAACGGCCACGCACCCTATTTCCTCCAACCGCCCAGCGAGCACGCACTGTTCACGCGCCGTCTGCCTTCCTATAGGCTGCAGCTTCGCACACACTCGGCTGTGATTGGCTGAGTGTTGCCACCCGCGGGTGCGTGTTATGAGGTTTGTTTTTCTTTTTTTTCTGCCTCCCTATGTTTTACGCACACAGCTGAGAGAAAGGGAAGCCAGTCAGAGAAAAAAACGACCTCAACCCAACCCCAGCGCAGGCTACAGCACTGGCAACCGCCGTCTCTTTGTTCTACACTGGCTTTGACAGCGAAAAAGTGATAGATAGATATTTTATTCCTCAATGCCATTGCGAAAATTTACAGAGATGGACTCACAAGGGGTAAGATATTTTTAAAAAATCCAATTTCACCTTAATGTAACATTTATTTTTGTTTATTTCCCAGTTGACATCCAGTTGTTTACTAAGTGACTTGACATTTCACTAACACCATTTATGCTGTTTTAGCAGCAGAATTGAATGTTCTTGCATCACTTTTATAATATTATTTTGTGTTATGGCAAAGCGCGTTGCCAAATCATTCTTAATATATGAATGTTTTAAATTGTATATTTACAACGCAGTTTCACTGAGTCTTTATAGATGCTTTGTAGTCGGCATTTAAACATTGTGACCCACGCATTTCAAGGCATATTCATTCATTTTGAATTTGTAACATTAACGTAAGAATGTCAGTGTCCACAAATCGTTCAATCGGGTCGGGTTATAAGTTATGTCATGTGCACAGGTTTATGTGAAGCGTAAGTTGAAGTAATAAAGCTACTTCCTGATCGCTGACCGCTTTATGGGGGTTTCACATGGCTCATCTCGCAGCACGTCACTCTTTGGTCTATATTTGGCCGTGGGAGGCGTCCTGGCGCTCGGCCACGGGCGGTGCGTGCTGTGCTGGGGTGTAGCCACCAACGCCCCCCTCTCCCTTACCGGCAGCGTCACGACCCGGGAACCTTAGATGCACGAACGGTGACTGAGCAGATGACAAAAGTGTGTTTCCATTCCAGCTTTTCAAAGTGGAAATCTCCCACTCGAGTTTGCATCGGTGCAAGAGTCAGATCTGTGTCATAGTTCAGTCAGCGCACAGCAATACGCAATATGAGTAGTTGACGAATAACCACAACGGCTTCATGTTGGGCCCCTTGTACTTTTATTCATGATTGTTTGCCTGTTGTTGGCTTGTTGTTTCTCTTAGACTGAGTCTATGGGTCATTGTGGGTCCTACACAAAGAGAAGAAGGCACGACAGCGAGCAGTCTGTCTCCAGTGGAACCTCCGGTCTGGAGTACACGGACCTGGAGGCGGCCGAAGCCCTGGTGTGCATGAGCTCCTGGGGCCAGAGCCTCAGACCCAACCCCTGCAAGCCCAGGCCCCTCACGCCGGCTTCAGACTCCTGTGACTCCCTCCTGCCCCCAGAACTTCCAGAGCCCTCCAAGGACTTTGTGTCCCTCTCCTCCCTGGTAAGAGTCTCATTATGCTCCTGCGCAGTCAAATGTCTGCACAGTGTGGATGCGTTGAGTTTTAATGTGAGCAGTAAACTGTTATTAAGGTGTGCAATGAGCTCTGTGGCATTTTTGTGTTGTCAGAATTTTGGCAGACACATGAGAACATTACGTGACTCACTGTCTCTATCAGATTACTTCACGTGATTCTCCTAAGAACTCATGAAGCTCATGTTTTAATAAATGAAAAATAAGTCTTCACATTGAAGTAATTGGGGCTTGTTAATAGATTCTGAGGGTCATAAAAGGTGTGACATGTGCAGCAAGTCTGGATTCTTCTGATGATCTCTGAAGTCTACAATGAGAAGTCAGAGTAAGGTTACAAAGTCAGCTCCCACGTTCATAGCAGGTTCCTCCAGGTGGGTTATGGTAGTGAGCTGATGTTTGTCCTGGGGGTGAGCCCACAGCGGGACATTCCAGGCTGTTTCCTGTCAACAGCCCAAGGGCTTAAAGGGACAAAGGTGACGATCAGTGATTGGTATCTTGAACTTTGGGGGTTGTGAACCAGTAAGAGTGGGAGGAGAGAAGATTCAGTGGAACAGTCAGTCCTCTGTTTTCTCTGATTGGATCTGCAAACACAGGTACTGAAAGTATTTAGTAAGTAAGTAATTACATTTTCTATTTCACTTCTCCTTCCAGTGCATGACTCCACCTCACAGTCCCAGCTTTGTGGAGAATTCGACCTCTAACCCCGGCCTCCAGTTGAGCTCCGGCCCGGCTTTGCCCTCGCAGCGCTGTGGCCCTGGGCCTCACCAACCCGCCTTAGCACCCATCGCTGAAAAAACCCCGTCTCCGCTCCAGCCCTGCCGAGCCATGGCCACCAGCGTCATCCGCCACACGGCAGACAGCATCCCCTGCCAACACCAAACGCTCGCGGCCCCCAGACCGGAGGCACCCAGAGAAACGGTTGCAGCCGCCGTCTGCCAGAAACCTCCGTCTCCTCCAGCTCCTCTCACAAGCTCAGAGACAAAACAACAGCCCAGCCCCTCAAACCTCTGCACCTCCGCTCCCATTGTCACCCAGCTGCAGAGCAGGACACCCAGTCCCCCTTTTCCCACCACGCTGTCCCCGCCTCCAGTCAACAGCCCTCAAATCATCTGCCACATGTTCCCCGTCAGCAGCCAACCAGGGATAATCTCAGCCTTTATCCCCAATGCTGTTCAAACGTCCAGTGCTGGAATTTGCACCGCCAACGCAGCCATCCTCCCCCAGCCCGCCTCGGCCAACGCCGGCCCCCTCCAGCAGTCCCTCATCGTGGGCTCGGCGGTGCCGCAGGGGACGGTGATGCTGGTGGTCCCCCAGCCTGCGGTCTCTCAGGCCCCTCACTGCCCGCAGACTGTCATGACCCTGGGCAACACCAAGCTGCTACCTCTGGCCCCGGCCCCCGTCTACATGCCGGCCGGGCCCAGCGGCAGCACCGCGGCCGCAAAGCTGGACTTTTCCCGCAGGAGGAATTATGTGTGCAACTTCGCAGGCTGCAGGAAGACGTACTTCAAGAGCTCACACCTCAAGGCTCACCTCCGAACGCACACAGGTGAGCATTCAATGGGGGGTTTGGTTGGAACTCGAGGGGGTGAGGAGTCAAGTCTGACTCGGGATTAGTGTTACTTACTCTTGCTGGGAAGAGAGTGAGCTCATTGTCCTGTATGATTGTGGCGTGACTCAATTTTTAATCGCTCCTCTCCCTGTTTTCCTCTCCCCCCCCTCAGGTGAGAAGCCCTTCAGCTGCAGCTGGGACGGCTGCGACAAGCGCTTCGCCCGCTCCGACGAGCTCTCGCGCCACCGGCGGACGCACACCGGCGAGAAGAAGTTCGTGTGTCCCGTGTGCGACCGGCGGTTCATGCGCAGCGACCACCTCACCAAGCACGCCCGCCGCCACATGACCACCAAGAAAATATCCACCTGGCAGGCCGACGTGCGAAGCCTGAACAAAATGGCGGCGGGCAAAGCGCCGCCGTCAAAACCGGGACTTGCCACACTAAGCATGCTGGTACCTGCCAGCTCCAAGTAGACAATGAACACTTCCATCCTGCCCACTCCCAACATGCCACGGGGACACGGGGAACAGCCAAGCACAACAGGCTGCTGCTCTTTTACTCATGGGAATGAAAGAAAAACATGCACTGGACTCTTGAATTTCTCTCTACTGCTCATTTGTACATTTCCTCTACAGGGTTTTGTTGTTTACTATATAATTTGTATTGTATACACTCTTGCCAAAGCCTTTGTATATTATTTGTGTTCTATATTTTAACGTCCCCCACACCTCCCCCATCAGTTATAGTTAATACAATATATGTATGTATATGTGTGTATATATATATATATATATATATATATATACATACATACAGTATGTCTCTGTGAATGTATTGTTTGTTGTACTATGAAATGCAATTATTTGTCATATTTGGGAAAATTGTACATATGAATATTAATCATCAGTACTATGATTTTACCTTGATTATATCTCCCTAACTTTCATATTATTTAATACATATTTGTAATTAAAATGATTAAATTAAACAGTCTTTGTAAATTGTGTTTTTCAGTATTAAATGTGGGAAAGAAGGAGGTTGTGTGTGTGCCTGCCCACATCCTGCCTGAGTCACAGCCTCCCTCTTTGGGTCGACTGAACCTCATGTTCCTCCTAATGTGCTGACTCCTCAGTGGGTCACTTCCTGTTGGGTCAGTGAATTATATTGGTGTCATAAAAGTTCTTTTGGTGAGGCCATCTGGGGACGTTGTGTTCTAGATCAGAGCCTGAGTTTCCGTTGAGTCAATCCAGAACAGAACCAAGATTTGTTTGCCTGTTTATTAACAGATCAGAGCCCACTTAGCGCTGTCTCCTGGGAACCTGCAGGTGGTGGAGCCTACATAATTTATCATTCTCAAGTATTTCATCACTGATCCCCAGTCAGTGTTCACTGAAACGTCCAAGCCCGAGAAAACGCCCGGAGCCGCCTCGATTGTTTAAATGTTAACGTTATAATGTAAACAATTCAGTTTTAAGTTGCTGTTGGACCAAGTTTTACTCGGTGACTTTTCGATTCTCCCTCTCTCACACACGCGTTTGTAATCGGCGGCGCGACACCTAGTAACAGCACGAATCTTCCAATCAGACGGTGAAAAATGTGAAGCGCCGGGGGCGCGACCAATCAGATGGCTCCCCTGCACGCCGCCCCTTTGCCTTACTGACCGACATATTCAGTGGCCGCGTGCCACCTGGTCAGTGGTGTCGAGCGACCTCTGCTGGTGAGACCGCGTCACTACCTGAAGATCATTTAAGAAATATTTAACCCAAAAAATGCGAGCACCACGCATTGTTTTCGTATAGCCATTGACAATACGGAATTTCATTAGGTGAATCCCATTTTTTCTAACTTTTGGTAGTTTTAATAGGTCTTAGCAAAACCACTAGCAAGCACAGCAACTGTTTCTCTACGGAGGGATGTTGTTGTTGCACCATTGACCTTTGTGTTGCTATGGTTACGTGCAACTCAGGCGAAACGCTGGTTTGTCGCCGAAGTTCTTGTTCGTAACGTTATTTGAGGTGAGACAAATTTTAACTGACACGAAACACGGCAGAGGACGCGTTTTACCTCTGACGTTTGTTTTTTTCTTTTAGTTCGCGTAAGTTCGCTTGAAGCTCTTCAGCGATGGAGGTCGGAGACAAGCTGAGCGAGCTGAATTTGACAGGGGAGGAAATGGACAAATTGACTAAAGCTCTGAAAGACGACAGATTCAAAGAAATGCTGCGCGAGTACGCGCAAGAAATATCAGACCCCGAGAGCAGGAAGAAGTACGAAGAGGAGATCCAACTTTTGGAACGAGAGAGAGGCAACAGCCTGGAGTTCATTCACCCGCAGCCGTTCAGGGCTCTCAAGACAAGCGTGGACGGCAGGCAGAAGTGCTTCATCAACATCTGTGGGAATGATAAAATAGGGAAGCCTGAATGTAAGTGTGGCGTCTCTGAGGACGGACGCAGGGGCCAGAACTGGTCCCTGCCCCACAGTCTGCACCCCGGGAGGCAGGACACCGACCCTAAAGGTAACAAGATCACCATCTATGATGTCGTCTTTCACCCGGACACTCTCCACATAGCGACGACCAGTGAGAAATTCATGGAGATGGTGGTCAAGACGGCCGTTCAGGGAATTCAGAATTCCTTCAATGTGAGTCTGGACGAGAACAACGTCAGGGAGATGAAGACAAAGTACAAGGGTACCCCCCAGCCTTGTGTCATCCGTAGACCCATACCCGGACACAAAGCCAAGCAGCCCTCAGAGGACGCGGACCCGCTTTCCTTCCCATACCCACACGAAAAGAGCCCTGTTCCATCTTCACACACCAAACCTGCAACAGATAACAGCCCCGGGTCCCAGAGCTTCCACATCCAACTTCAGAGAACCAAAGAGCCAACCAAACCCAACTACGCAGTGAAATACAGATCTGTCATTGACCTGCAGGACTACAGATGTTCCAGGGACTCGACAAAGAGCCCCAGGCCGAAAGCGATAGTGGTCACCGTCGACTTGCCACTTGTGAAGTCGGTCGCAGACGCCAGTCTGGAGGTGAAAGAGAGAAGTCTGCTGCTGGAAACCAAGGCACCGGCCTATAGACTGGAGCTGCCGTTAGCCTACCCTGTGGATGAGGATACCGGAGAGGCCAAGTTCAACAAGCACACGGGACAGCTGATAGTGACGCTGCCTGTTCTTCCACCTAAAGCTAATGATTTAGCATTAGCACCTGTTAGTGGTGACCGGAGTGAAAATGAAAGTGGAGAGGAAAGGCAAGGCAACACTGGAGCGGAGGAGGATGACAAGGAGGAATGGAAAAAAGGTGATGATAAAAAAAGAGGTCAGGAGATAGGCAATGGGCAAATAAGAAGCAGCCAGGAGGTTATAGAAGCAAAGGGACATATAGTGGGCGAGGATGAAGGTTCCATCAAGCAAGAATGTGTGGAGGAGGAGAGAGGAGCTGAAAAGCCAAAAAGGGACAAGACTTATGAAAGTGGTCAAGAGCAGGAAGACGGTGAACAAGTTAGAGAGTGTAATCTACCAAAAATACAGGATGAAGAGGACAATGAAACATCTAGTGAAAATAAGGTGTGGGGAGAATGTGATGGAGCAGCAGAATGTGAGGAACAAGATATGTCAGATATAATGCCCAACGTACAGAGTTCAGACCTTCAAAGGCAGACTGACGCAGAAGAGGCTGTTCACTCAGCATTAAAGGTAAGACAACATTCAGACCATCCTTTTAGCCCCCTTTTTTTTTTTAAATACACTTTATTCTCCAGGACGAGGTTGAAGCTGCGTGTCACATTCACGCATCCAGTGAAGAATCCCAGACAGCTGCTGCCGTGTCTTTCACAATGCCAGCTAGCAGTTCAGACCACACTGTCAAGGACTGCAGCGTTTCCCAGGAGACTGAGGAATTCAGCACAACGCCCGGAACCGATGGAGAAAACACAGAAGGTTCAGGCAACAGACCTGAGGATGTCACTGCGGGCTCAGGAAAGCAGCAGGAAGGAGAGGCTGTAGATGAGGACGACCTGCCAGCAGAGCACCAAGACAAGCTGCCAGATGCCGTACTGAGGGAAACCGACGAACACGGCAACGAAACCATCATCAGTGATCATTCCACGTGTGCTGGATTTACCTTCCAAAACACCCTGATTTATGAGCTTGACTGAGTACTGTGAAAAAATCCACAGCCGGGAAGAAGTAACTCAAACACTGGAAAATATTTCAATATCCTAGAATAAAAAAAGAGTGATGTGGTAAATTGATTTAATTTTATTCAGCTTGTCCACATAGACATAGGTATAAAATAAAAGCTGTGGGTAAAAAACAACTCAGCTCATAATCATGAATCCTGAGGCACTGCATTAGGAAAACTCATTTAATTCCCCTGCATGTCAGTCTGGGTCTGTAGGGACCTGGATTCTGTTCCGAGAAGCAGAAAGGACAGAAACAGACAATGTGACAGTCATGTGTCAGTGTTGCTAGATGCAGAGCGGTAGTGAACATACTTGTCATCTCTGATGTTAGGTTTTATTATTGAACAGAAGCTTGGAGCTTTTTCTTCTTAAAACAAGCCTTAACAGAGGCCGAGGCAACACAACACTGTCCTTTAAAAGCTGTGACAATGTTGTATCTACTGCAGATTCTCTTTCTCACACCAATGATGTGCAATGTATTAAAACTTGCAAACTATTGCAAAATCCTCAGCATTTATTTTGGACCTTGAATGAGTTTTCAGTTAAACCAGAGTTTGCTCCTGCTCATCTGATTCCTCTCTGAAGGGCGCTGTCTAAAAACGTAGAGTAGCAGGCGAGGGAGCAGAAGTGCTGCTGCACCGGAGCGTCCGTCCCTCCCATGTCGTCCACCAGCACCACTGTGTGGGACACTTGGTGTAGATTCATGCTGACCGCTGTCTTGATGTAGAAGTTGATGCAGACGCTGCCACAGTCGCAGGATTTGGCTAGTTCCAGGTCTCGACACAGGAGGGCAGGGATGATGTGAGGTCCGTACGATATCCTGTGAAGCAAATCAGAAAGGAACCATGAGAACTACTGAACCATAGTGAGACTAGAAAAGGGAAATCAGCTGATTATTTCATTTTAACCTTAGGTTGACCACCGCTCTGGAAGCCATCTCTTGGAGTGTAAGAGGGAAAGTCAGCTGCATTGTGTGTTCTAGAGGATTGGGCTGAATAAATGGGTTTCCAAATAAATCCAGGTTCTCCAGACTCAGTTTACGAAAGTCACTAGGGAGCACAGACAGCTGGTTATGTGCCGCCGACAGGAATCTCAGCTTTGAGAGCCGGCCTATGTGGAAAGGAAAGCGAATAAGCTCGTTGTCGTCCAGTTTGAGGTTCACGAGTTCTTTGAGCTGGCAGAACTGAGCAGGCAGGGACTGCAGTCGATTCTGGCTCAGGTCCAGGAGCTGGAGGGTCCGCTGCAGGGTGGACAGACACAGGGCCTGGCTGAAGGCCTCCAGGTGGTTGTTGTGGAGGATGAGTTCAGAGAGACAGCTGAGGTCACCGATGGTGGCAGGGAGTTTCTTGATGTGGTTGTTGCTGAGGTCTAGTTTGCGAAGGGCTGCAAGAACAGAAAGCAACATTAAACATACCACTAGTTAACAGGACCCTCAATGACACGGGAATTGGGAACATAACCAGGCGGACTTTACCTTTGAGGGACAGCATCCGCATGTCCACGCGCGACAGTTTACAGTAGGACACCTGCAGCTGCTCCAGGGAGTAGGGGAAGTTGGAGGTGAGCGGGTAGTCCTTCTTTGAGACAATGGTCAGCTTCTTCTTTGGTTGCTCCACGTCCTTGGCGCGAACAGGAGTCAGCGTGGACAGGGGAAGGCTGCTTGTGTCACTTCCTCTGTCTGCCAGGCGAGCAGCCGACAGGAAGTTCTTCAGGCTATTTGCATCAGCCTAGAAATGCATACAGGTAAACTGAGAATTCAAGTTTCCTCTAGGGAGACCGTGTATGACCGAATTCCTAGAAATATCTAAACTAAGTGTGCTGGCCTAGAAAAATCTTGACACACTTTCGCTGAATGAACACAATGAACCTTTTGCTAAGGGGAAAAAATGTGACTAACTCAGGACGTGAGGTACAGGAATTAGACTTATGATGAAAATTAAATGAAAATTAAAAAAGACTTAAAATGGGTTAATTTACCTGCATGTTGTAATTTTAAGTGTTAGAATTGAGCTATAAAGATGCTGCGAGTACTGTAGACCTCTGACAACATGACACGTTGAACTATGACAGAAACTGTGTGAAAGGTCACTCCTTTATTGTATCAACTAAAAGAGCACAGCCACTGGAAACAATTAGTCTGCTGTGATGTCTGCCCGGGCATCAGCCAAAACAACTGTGTGTATGCGGGTCTGTGTTTAACTGGCGAGCAGACAACGTGATCTGCTGTGCTGCTCGCTCGATTCATCACTTACCTAAGAAAGTATGAATCATTGACACGATGGCTCAAAATGTATGTTTAACATGTGACTTCAACGTAAACCGAAAGATCGTGGGCCTTAATTATACGTACTCAGACTGTCATTACATTGTACCGTACCTTGCTCAAACAAATGTCAACCGCAGGTTCCTTTAGCCTCACGGTCGCCTTGCCGTCCCCCACAAACCAGGTGAAGAACTTCTCTATGTTGTCTTTTAGCTGCAAGAGAAAGTCGTTAAATGTGAGCAGCTACACATTTAACTACGTTAGAGGAAGTGGATGATTCATTCTTTGGACAAGCGAAGACAGGAATATTGAAAACATAAGTCATCAAGCTGGTTTGAACCAACTTCACAGCTATGCCGAGCAATGACGCTTTAAATCAGACAAACTGCTGATGGAATGAAGTCAGAACGCCAACACAACAACACACAACAAGTTTTCAACATAGGTCACACTTTCTGTCCAACTAAAATAATATTTGGAATAGGTTAAGATTCTTCGTTCACCAAGATGTTACGGCTTTTTAACAGGATGGTGTTTATGTTCATAAATAACAAAAATAAAAATAAGACATACGACCATATGTCCAAGACAGACACTGTTAAATGTTAAGCAAATAGTATGAGAGTCAAATTGGGTGATGAATGAATAATATTATATATTTCAACTTAATCAATTCAACTAGTATAAACCAAGAGTTTAGCTTTTTGGTTTGGTTTTGATCAAAAAGCTAAACTCTTGGTTTATACAAGATGAATTGCTTAAGTTGAATTTAATATTTAATAAAATAACACAATCTAAGGTCTGTCTTGTGAAAACACAGGCTGGATTAGAGCTAAAAAATGAACAGCAAAGTATTATCTTTACATGTACTGTGTAAGATCTACATAATTCTGCATTAAAACAGCTTGCACTTGAACGCATCAGTGTTTTCCATCACACTGATGGACAACACTGATGAATAAATAAAGCGCCTAAGGTAAATTAAACTAGATCGGGCCCACGCTGACCTTGTACTTGGAGCCTGCTCGGTCCTTGGCCGTGCAGATCATCATGTAGATGCCGCTGCGCGTGCTCGTCTTGTCCAGGTGCTTCCCGATGGACAGCACCGCTCTCGTCCCTTTGCCTCGGCTTTTCAAGCCGTACGTGGGCAGCATCCGATTCACCACCTCGACATCGCACTGCAGCTTCATGGCGGCCGAACACGGCAGTCCAGCGTAAACGGGTCGGACAGAACCGAGGGTGAAGACGTCCGCGGGAAAGTAGCGTTAGCTAGTAGTTGGTGTCACGCTCATCCGTGCCCGTCGTGGATGTCAACAACAGAGCAGCCTTCCGCCTCCGCGGGGCTGCAGCTGCGCGTGAACGGCTGCCAAAGTCACTACACGAGGTCTGGAGAAAAGTCGCACCAGCTTCGAGTTTGAAAACGGTCTCCTTTTCGGCCTTCTAGTGAACCAAAAAGGCCACCGGTAGTTGTTTATTGTCAGTTAGGGCTGTTAGCCGCCTTTAGCAGCGTCCCGCGCGCGTGGGAAGTGACGTCATTGAACGGCTTGTTGACGCCCCCCAAGCTCTGATTGGACAGAAGAGGGACTGGCCTCTGTCGGGCCTAAGTTACGTTTAATAAACAATTATACAATGCGCGCCACGGTCACGTGCCAAACGATTAGTTACCAGCCACTTTATCTCTTATTAAACAAGTAAACTAATATATTATTATATATTTTATATTAATATATATTAATTAATTATTTTATAAATCACGTATAAATATTTACTTTTAGAAAGAATCTAAATGTTAAAAAACTAGCTATGTCCGTTATATAGGTTATATAATATGCTGTACAATCTAACCTCCAAACAGTACAATATATAACACTGTACTGTACATACAGTACTACTGTACTGTATAAGTGATCTGACTTACACACGTAATTGTGCAATTACCAGAGTGTAATAACAAGTTTTTCAACAACATTTCTTTGTTAGTTGCGTTTGTTGAGTTTCAGTCTTCTCCGATATCTCTTCTGCTTCTTCGCTTGCACTTGAACGCTGCGCAGGAATCAGTGGTGAGCGGTGAGTTTGATAGTGTCCGACACAGTCACCTCACATCAACATGAGCACACGCAAAATTAAACACAGCTCACTTTAATCCCACACACATAAACAACAGAATGAGTACTAACATTTTTACGCTCGCTTTAAGTTCTTGTGTCAAAAAAACATGAAAAACAAAGAAAAAATCATGTCTTTGGTTGCAACTCGTTGATAAAACAAAGCTTTTGTTGACAACGTGCACATTTTCTTTGGGTTGGGTCTCACATACAGCGATCAGGCATTAAATGATGAACTCCCGCCTACTGTAGTATTGTGTTGTAGCCCGGACCCATCGAGGCACAGACTCCGGACGCCTGTGGAAGCGCTGTGGTGTCTGACGCTTACACAATAGCAGCAGATCTTTAAGTCCCTCGTGAAGTGAGGCTCACACTTGTCCAGCGCATCCAAGGCCTCTATGGTCTCAGCAGTGCTTAAGTAGGTGGTGCTGTATATGTCAAAGGAACATCTACTGTGTTTACGGATGACTGAACTCAAGTTTTCTCAGCAAACACACAAAAGAGAATGTGCGTTCATCCGTCATCTGTCCGTGGCCACATTGTTATGCCTGATCAGTGCATGGTTTAATTGGGATCAGTGTAGAAAGGTGTAGACATATACACCACCTTTTCACATTTACCATATAGTCACATAGCATAACAGTGTTATTGTTCCAACCCCAGTGCTGTTTTCCTGTAATCATATAAACGTGCATTTCAATATAACCTTTCGGTGGCTGTGTTCAAAAATAGAAAACTGCATTTTTCGGTAATACATATGTACCGGTCTCAGTCTCTTTCTGTCCTCTACAGCGCCGTCTCCACACACGACGAGCCTCGCCGGATGTAATAACACCTCACGTCCCTCCTGTTCTCGCCGCCGCAGCCCTCGGATCGGTGCACGATGAGGACGGGGAAGAAGCGGGCGTCTCTGTAAGTGGGCGGGCTGTCGCTGAGAGCCAGCTGGCTGGAGTCGGACCCGCAGCACTGCTCGTCCATGCAGCAGGGCTCGGTCAGGTTGCTGCTGCGGCTCCGCCACAGCGCCACCGTGCGATGGGAGCCGTACATGCGGCACAGGGAGAAGCGGGACGTGTCCGAGGACAGGTGGGACTGGAAGAGCGCCCCGCGGCAGGAGAAGATGGAGGAGCAGGAGCTGGTGATGGTCCTCCTCCGGCCCCCCGGACCTCCCTGCCCCATGCGCTCGCCGCATCGCTCGCAGTCCTCCTGGCTCCGGCCCGGCGCCGTCGGGCTGCTTTCCAACAGGAAGCAGTTGGAGGACGAGGTGCAGTCGGTGTCCTGGAGCGAGTTGGAGTCCGCCGTGCTCATGTTGATCAGCATGGCCTCCGAGTAGCTGGGGATCACCTGGCGGTTGCAGCGTATGTGCCACTCCATTTCCGTGCTGTCCATCGTGTCCACCCTTGGGATAACACAGCCCGCATTATTCCCCACAGGCCGGTCCCCGTCCAGAGATGAAGGGCTGCTGCGGCTGTACTCCAACCCAAACAGCTTCTCAATGCGGTAGTGCACGTATGCAGTACGATACTCTATGAGGACTCTGAGAGGCCAGGACAGCATGAGCATGGCCGCCAGCCAGAAGGCAGCCTGGGAGCTGTACCAAGGCGTTCGGTCCGGGTCTACGTAGGCTATGAGGTTTTCTCTGAAGTCCACATTCTTGAGCTGCATCCCCTCCCTGGCCTCCATATAATCATCCAAGCCCTCGATTTCAGAGAAGAACCTGGCCCTCTGGTTGAGGTAATCGTTCTCCGGGCCGGCCTCGGTGAAGCTGAAGCACTTGGTGAAGCGCAGGCGCGTGGCCGAGTGCTCCTCCAGGCCTCTGAGGTCGCGCGACACGTCCTTCATCCCGCAGTGGCCGAAGTCGAACTCGCCGTCGGCCACGTGCGTGTTCACCCGCTCGTGGTACACCTGCGTGGTGGTGTAGGCGTCGCCGTTGCGGTAGCGCGTGACCTGCCGGGTCCGCCGCACGAAGTGGTAGCTGATGGCCTTCCACCAGATGCAGGGCCGCGCCTGGCGCATGCGCAGCACGCGCTCGTACACGCTGTCCACGTCCGCCTTGCACTGCAGCCGGCTCCTGGCGCGGCAGTGCCAGCACTCCGCCATGTACAGGGCGTAGAGCATGAGCAGGAAGGCCAGCGGGATGTAGATGTAGCCGTCGGCGCACGGGCTGTCGTGGTAGATCATGGAGTGCCCGCCGACGCCCATGCCGGAGACCCCCCGCAGGGAGGAGGTGAACGAGGTCGCGATGGAGGAGGTGAGGGCGGGGTTGAAGCTGATCTTGGTGACGCGGGTCAGCTGACACCAGGCCACGGCGCCCAGGCAGCTGTACATGAGGAGGGAGAGCACCAGGCAGCGCCAGTGGGCCTCGCGGCACACGCAGGCGCCCAGGGACTGCTGCACCGGACGCTGCTGCAGGATGGGCGAGCGAGAGGGAGAGGGAGAGAGAGCAACGAGAGGAGGCACTTAAAGCAATGACGCCCTGAATTGTGGCAGTGATATCATGACTCGCTGCAGAAATGCAAATGACCATGGCTGTGCTATAAATTGTGGGGCTTTTCCTCACCTAAGCACAAAGTAAATCAGACTGGAGCCTCAGTGGGATTCATTAGCGTAGTGTCCCTGAGGCCGTGAGTCGATGCAGTTGACAGACAAGTATTAATTGATTCGTTGATCGTGAATGATGTGTGTTTGAATTACTTTCATTTATATTGCATGAGGACGCTTGTACCTGCCAGGACCCTAATATTATACAGAACCCCCAGATGGAGCCAGACTAATACACACAAACCTACTTACATGCATGGTTGTTTATGTGCTTCTATTTCTCCTCCTATATTGTTGTTGACCACCTCTGGTACTTTATGGCATGAAAGAATTAATGGTGACAACGAGCCATCCATTACTGCACAGCGACAGGGGTGGGGTTATTTATGGAGCAACCAGGGTTTCATTACATCAGAAGGACGGACTTCTTCTGACTCTTCAACTGCGCTCACGTTGTACTTTTTAGTTTTAAAAACATAATAGAGTGATTTTTATTTGCAAAAATGCCCCATTGAACACTTGGAGTGTTTGTATTGAATTTTGTTCCCAATGCAGCCAGTGTCATTTTACTATCTGAGCAAGAAAGGCTGTACACAGACAGTTCCCCAGAGGGACACAGGAGGTGATAGAACAAGTGAATTCAAGAATGATACTCTTTGACAAAGTGCTTTCTGGCTTAACCTCTGCCTTAGAGTGATTTATGCTTCTTACATCACTGGCTATTTGACTAGTCTGACATTACAGCAAGAAGAAATGCTGTTTGGCTGCAGGTGGATGCATTGACGCTGCAATTATAAGCTCTCTGTGACTTTAGAGTGGATAATAGTATTTGCTTAGTTCAGATAAGTCTTCTTTGTGTTATGGAGGTTTCATTCTAATTAATAATAAGGCCATGCATGTGTGCACCCACCTCTTCCTGGAGATCACTCTCAGCTGGCGAGTCCTCCTCCTCCTCCTCCTGCTCCTCTCCCTCAGCATCATTGGGAGCGCTGGCCACCGCGTCCTCTGCAGAGTCCGGATCAGAGGAGAGCATGCTGCACTTTTTGCATGTCCCAGGCTCAATGACGGGATCACAGCTTTTTGTTCACTTGCTCTGCTCCAAGCGTGTCTCCGCTTGCACCCCGTTGTTGTGCCCCCCTCAGCCCCACGGCGTCTGGGCCGGAGCCAGTAGGCTGCGGCTGCGGCTGCGGCTGCTGCTGCGCGGAGCGGGCATCCCGTGGTGGTCCTCCCAAGTGTCCGGACGGAGGGGGGCGGGGTTGAGGGATTTCACCGCAGCAGAGGCAGCAGAGGTTGACCATGATGCAGTCGGGGCAGGTTGTAAGTCACCTAATAAAACCAGATAGCGCTGAGGAGCATCGCTGCACCACGGTCACTCAGATGCTGGTGCGTCCTGAAGGAGGGAGGTTATGGTTGACACGTAAAGCCTGGAGAATCCGCGCATACAGCAACGAGCATGAAGTCATATTTTTGCCAATAAGTCATATATGTGTATATATAAATAACTGGCTCACATTAAGTCTCAAAATTGCAAGATAACAAGAGTCCGCGTACCCTCCCCTCTCTCATGGCTGGCGGAGCTTTTATTTTGAAAGTGAAATCTGGTGTCACTCTAAGAATCCTCCGTGCGTTCTATATTACCTGGTTGTACAGTGTCGTGTATCACGGATCCAGAATCATTATAAAGGTCCGGTGGCTCAGTAGTAATGCTTTTTAAAAAATAACAAAGACAGTCGCATTGTCTTGCTACTGTTAGATACCGCTTTAGAAATATCCAGCTGCAATTGGTGACGTGTAGGAGTCAAAGCTAACATTAAGCTAACGCTAACCGTTGGTTCGTCCGTTCCCGGTGCGTGTGTCGGATGTAAACTTTTGCTCGTGGAGCAACAAGAGGCTAATATTTTTTAAACGTAACTAGGATAAGTTATTAGCATGTTTATTTTAGCCTGTGCTGTTAATCACGTTTGTTAACATAATGATTACACAGCCATAAAACACGCTAACGAAATTAGCCTAAAAAACTGCAAGGTTACGTTTAATTCACATTTCGATAAGTTATTTCCAGAGGTGAACTTGGAACATGTCCGGGTCTTTGAGTTCATTTGCAAGTATGATGTGAGGCGTAGTGATTTGCGAGAACTTACCTATGGACCACTTAATAATTATAATCATTGACTAATGTAGTGACAGTTTTATGTCAGTGTTTGTTTCGCTTTTAAGTTGTGGACGGTGTTGGAGACATTAAGGGGGAACACGTGCGGAAGACCTGCTGTAGTGTCAAACATGTGTCTTTCAGAGGGATGTTGCGGCGTCCCAAGCCAACGGACTCGGAGGCAGACCTGTTGAGGGAGCAGGAGCAGTTCCTGGTCTCCGGTGCTCCATCTGCTGCCAGCGTGGTCCGCAGACCCGACAAGAGGAGAGGAGATGAAGGAGGTGATCCGAACGGAGAGAAGGAAAGGAGTCAGAGGGATGTGGTCACTATAGAAGGTAAATGAGAATATGTGTCAGCAAGTTATGACTCTTCCTAGAAACCCCTGGAGCCAATGCTTACTGTTTATACCTTCTCTTAGATCTTCCGGACCAACTTCCATCTCTGACACCAGCCCCTCCCAAGAAGTCTCGCTTTAAAACCAGCCGCGTCACCTTCGAAGATGAGGATGCTGAGGAGAGGCTGGACAGACACGACACACACATCAGCGCCGTTCTCTCCAGGATTGTGGTAGGTGCCATTTGCGACCCTGACCCATGTAACTGCACATGGTTTGAGCTGCTTCTCCTTGTTGTTTTCACGATTGACTAACACGAGTCTCTCTTTGAAGGAGAGAGATACCAGCTCTGCTCCTGTGTCTCTACCAGCAGTTACAGGCATGGCGTTCCCCAAAGTGTTTCACCGATCAGAAACAAGCAATCAGGTTCAAACATCTACTATATATCAAACAGATGTCAATAAGTAAATGTTTACAACACTTGATTTTATTGTTGGTCTAAACTATGGTCATTTATAGTCACAGCATAAATACTCTTTACAAAAAGCTGCTCATATTTTACAGAACACGATCTGCAAATGCATAAGTCAGGAATGTTTTTGTGTGTATTTTACCTTTTCCTTACAACCAGGTGCCTCTGTCTTTAAATGGTGGAAGGAAGAGCATCTTTGCCCATCAGATTGCTGCTCAGAGACTCAAGGAGAGCAAGAAAACTTTCTTCTTTTCATATGAAGCCGCTCAGACGCCAGAGTCCAGAGAAAAGAACCTGGCTTCTGAGACCAGTATGGATACAGATCAATGTGATGCTGCAGGTGATCATAAATCTTAATAAACAAGAACACGTTCTTGTTTTACCAGATGTCTTAAAATATTTCTGGCTTTTTCCTCTCATTCCTCTAGATTTCGTGGAAATGCCAACTGTCTGCCCCAGGTTGGTCTCTGGTCAGGGGCTCTCAGGCCCAGGTAGCTCAGGCGAGACCCTGAGAATTCACGAGGAGAACCAGGCCAAACTTCATGCAATGTCTGAGTCTGAGATATTAGAGGAGCAGAAGAAACTGTTATCGCAACTAGGTACTGTATGCAGAGGTTTTGTCCACATTATAATATAATGTACATACAGTATACAAACAATTACCATATCTGTACTGACTTTGCCCTTTATTTGTATCAAGTACATGAGTTTGTACTAAAGTTTATAACAAGATTATTTCTGCTTCCCAGACCCAGGACTAGTGGAGTTTGTTCGTTCTCGCAAAGCCCTGTCCCCTGCCTCTGCATCCAAACAGCCTGAGGGTGGACTTCCTCTTGAAAATGTGAGCAGAGTGTCAGACTCTTCCAGTGCTGCGGTACTGTTTCAGAAGCCCGAAGATGTCGAGATGGAAGCAGAGGAGGAGGAGGAACTGCCACCCCCACCTGCTGTGACGGGTATGATGGATTCTAAATAAACTCTGGCTTGTCAGTTCCTGCTCGCTGCTGCTGCTGGAGTTACAAATGGACCAATGGCATCTAAGCCACATGGATGACTAAGCTATTCGACTATTTCACCTTACCCCTTTTTTCATTTTGACACCTTTTGCTGAGAATGTTCTAATAAGGTGATTGCTGATGCGTTTCAGTGCAGAAGCTTACTCACTAGTGCATCTGGCCGCTGGCCTGCGCTCTTTCCTTCCATTCCTGCCTTTATCTTTCCTTGTCTTCCTCAGATGCCCATCTTCTGATTGTGTAACTAATGTGGGCACATGGCTAGAATCCAGACAAAAAACGCCAACGTCACTTTTTGCAATTGGTAAAAGAGCCAGTCTGAGCCAAAAGTAGCCACTCTATGCAATTAAGTTACTGCAGATCATTCAGAGAATACCCTCAGTCCTCATGAAAATATAGCTAATGGAGCATTTAAAGACAGTTTCTACTTTTTCTTTACTTCTGTTTTCAGAGTCGACAACACATTTACTCTGAAAAGCAAAGTCAGAATTCTGTGTGGTATTTTTCAGAAGCATTTACACCACTGCTGATGAAATGTTAGACTTGATGCCTTTTGTTTCTTATATATGATTTGTGCTACACTGTAAATCTAGAGGACGACCTGCCAGTGAAACCTCAGAAGAAATGGGTTCACATGGACAAACTGGAGCCAGAGAAGCTAGAGTGGATGAGAGACTTGCCTGTACCCAGAAAGAAAGGAACCAAGAAGGTAAAGAGTGATTTCTGTAGCAGTGTTTGCTCTTTGTTCACAGCTGGCTTATGAGTTGTTGACTTCTTTGTGTCCTGACAGGCAATGCAGGCTCGTTTTGATTTTGCTGGTACCTTGATCCCACCGGCCAAAGATTTGCCCACCCATCTAGGTCTGCACCACCACGGAGAGGAGCCTGAGGTCAGTAGGCCGTCTCTTCTTAGGTTATTGCTTTTTCACCCCAATCAGTAGTAGATTTCACCTGAAACAGAACCTACTCCTGAATAAAGTTCACGCTTCTCTTTGCTTGATATAATTTCCTTCTTGACAATGATGTTCCTCTCCAGCGGGCAGGTTATTCTCTCCAGGAGCTTTTTCTCTTGTCTCGGAGTCAGGTCATTCAGCAGAGGAGTCTGGCCCTCAGCACTCTCGCCAACATCCTCTCAAAGGTACATACAAGCACAGACTCACAGTTATGCCTTTCTGTGGAGCCTGTGGTCTCTCTGCTACATTTCCTCTAATTGGCAGGCACGTGCTGGAGAGTACCTGTCACTTCTAAAAGGGAGTGTGATGTCGACTCTGCTCGACGCTGGCTTGCTCTTCCTGCTCCGCTTTGCACTGGACGACAGTGTGGAGGGAGTGATGTCTGCAGCTGTACATGCACTAAAAGCACTTTTAGTGTTTTCAGAAGACGAAGTTAGTATTAGACCGTGTCTCTTTCGTTTATAAATTGATGTAACACCACAAAAGCAATTATCAGAGTTCCATTAATCATGTGAACCTTTTTCATTAGGAATGTCTGGACTGCACTTTCTCCTGGTTTCGTGGATTTTCCACCTTCCCTCTGCTGCCGTCTACTCAGGAGGAGGAAGATGAGGAAGATGAAGGGCTGGATGAAAGTATGAGGGAGACAGACAAAGAGAAGGAGGAACGGAAGAGTGATCACGATGTAGCCACACAGGATGTTGTCAAGGTCATTGAGAAGAGTTCATGTTTAATCCTTTTATTCGACTTTTGTTTTGTAATTTGTTTTTTATTAAATGTTACTCGTTGTGTCTGCAATTTAGGGTTTGTTAAAGATGAAGCTGCTCCCCAGGTTGCGTTACATCCTGGAGGTAGTCCGACCATCACCTCGTGTGGTCCAGGATGCTCTAGAGGTCCTCACTCGCATCGCAAGGCACTCTTCCTGGTCTGCCAGCCAGGTAACTACAGCAACACGGCCACGGCCACAAACGCACTACATCATCCGCTCAATGAATAAATGACTCTCCATGTGTCTTTCTGAGGTGCTGGACTGTCCCCGGCTGATGGAAACTGTGACGTCTAACTTCCTTCCCACTTCCTGGCCAGCAGCATCGACACCTCATCCTCAGTCTGTTTTTGGACTCCCTCTGGCCAGCGCCATGAAGCTCTTAAGGGTAGTGGCAAGCTCTGGCAGACATGCCTGTGCCAGACTGGTAGGTGTAAAAATGTGTAACATGAGTTAGTTATAGTAAAATATTCAACGTGCCTCAATAGTTTCCTTCATGACCTTAAACATCACTCTCTCAGTTAAACTCTCTAGGCGTCGGTGAGCGTTTGTCTTGTCTGCTGAGTGCTGATCCCAGTGAGCTGCTGCTTGAGCCAGCTGAGGCCTTCAGCATCTCCACAGAGGCTTATAGGTTATGGGCTGTAGCGGCTGCTTACGGACAGGCCTGCCAGTTATTCCTGTAAGCTAACTTTCCTAGAAAGAAACGCGCTGGGTGTTAACTGTGTCACAGTGCTCACCTTTGCTTCCTCCTCATTGCTTCTCCTCAGAGAGCTGTATCCAGCCTTAGTGAAGACGCTGCAGTCTGTTCACCAAGCACTGGACCCTTCAGATCCTCTGCTGCCGCTGCGGCTCCAGCGGATTTTGGCCCTGCTTTGTCTGCTCACACAGGTTACCCACACCGCTGGATGCCACCAGGAGCTACAAGCTGGCATGGTCAGGTACAGATGAGTGCAAACATGTGCTTCTTCTATGTAAGCCACCACACAAAAGTCTGTATATTCATGTACTAACTTCTTTCTTAACTGCTGCAGCTCTCAGGGAGAAGAGTGCCTCCCTCCTCCGCTGGTGTCATGGAGCCAAGTCACAGGGCTGCAGACACCTTTGCTGGGGCATTTGAAGGGGTTTTTAAAGAGTCTTGATATTTCAAATCAGAAGGAGAGCAGTCTGACTCTGATACCAGCTTACCTGATCTACCTACAAGCATACTATCAGCAACTCCCCAAACAGGTAACACCAATAGTCACTTAGGAAAATGTAGCAGCAAAGCTCAACTTAATACTGTGGATGTTAATTGAAAAGGAATTTCTGAATTTGTACATCTGTAATACTAAAATGACCCTTGTGTCCAGAGCTGTTTCAAGCCAGTGGAGGCTCTACAAGAACTGGAGCAGCTGGCGTCTGATGTTCTCCTCCCTCTGATGTCTCACAGTGCTGTTCAAGGCCTGATACAGAACATCACGTATGTGACTTCCTCCTTGTCTATTACCTTTTGAGTCTTTAAAGACTTTTATTCATTAACCTTTTAAATCCTACTTTTCTCTGCAGGTCCTCGTCGCTAGTTTGTAACACCCAGTCCAGCCGTCTGGACCCAGACACCACCCTTAGCCTCCCTGGTTTGGCATGCTCAGGCTGGAGGGATCGTCCTGGGCCTGTTGTTCCCAGCTCCCCTTTCCCTCTACTTACAGGATTGGGGCTTCTTTTGGAAACAATCACAAGCATCCACAAAGGCCTCAGCTCCAAGGTACAGCAGATTCTCTATATTAAGTAGGAAGATGTGTGTGATGCTGTTTAATATGGTCACAGCTAAGGCATTCAGCCAAAGGGGAAAACACATACATTCTAGTGACTTGTTGCACTACAAGCTGTATCTTTCTGATCCTTGAGTGTCTGACTTTTCTTAAACCCTCTAGTTCTCAGGTCTCCTCCTGTCAGAGTCGGTCATTAGTTACCTGCGTGGGTGCAGTCAAGCTACACCCACACTGTCCCACACCAGAGCCTGGCTCCTTCGTCACGAACACCATCTCCTCTACCTGTTGCTCCGGCTGTCTCACAGACTGGTAGGAACTCCCTGAATCAAACCCCATTGAATACTCTGTGTAAATCCCGACATGCTGATACATTGCAACAATAGTAGGTTGTATTTCTTAAACATAACCAACTTCATATTCTTCATCTGCTAATCTTGGTTTTCCTCAGGTTCCCATTGATCCAGAAGTGGCGAAGCATGCTGCACTGTACCACCAGGTGGCGCTGGTAGTTCTTCCATGGTTATTACCTGGCAGTGAATACCTGGCACATGAACTGCTCTCCACCATCATTTTTAACAAAGACTTTATAGTGTACGTTTTACAGCATTTTACTACATTAAATTTAGGATTAGGTTGCAAATTATTTCAGCTTAGTGTGAAAGTGTGACTCATTTCATGTTCCTGTGTTTCCAGAGAGGGCCACAGCGGAGGACCTGAGGCCTTGGAGCTGGAGGAGCTGAAGCTGCACGAGGAAGCGCAGCGCCCCCCGTTTCCCTCTCTCCAGACTGTCGGCACTCTCTTGAGAGAAGCCTGCGTCCAGCTGCCGTCCATCAGGGGGTGCTTCCTTACTCACCTGGCCCATCTGGAATCGGCCGTGCTGGTGTCACGGGAAGCTTTCCTTG
Organism: Betta splendens; assembly: GCF_900634795.4. Classification (NCBI taxonomy): domain Eukaryota; kingdom Metazoa; phylum Chordata; class Actinopteri; order Anabantiformes; family Osphronemidae; genus Betta; species Betta splendens. The sequence continues at coordinate 3,627,759 of NC_040900.2, read as the reverse complement.
GCCGCAACCCTTGGATTGGGTCCCATCTCTTCCCGGAGCTCAGTGGCCCCACTCTACCGTCTGATTGGCCTTTCCTTCCGCTTGTCAGCTTGTATGAACGTACAGCAGTGTCCGGGGGCGGAGGGTTAGCAGTGGGTGAGCTGCCTCCAGGAGCCCTGCAGGCTGTGATCCACTGTCTACAGTGGCTGCTGCTGCTTGAGATCTGGAGGGAAAATGCTCTAAAGGTACATGAACAGCTCCCCTTTCCCCCACATTCCTATTGTTCCAGACCTCACTGCACAGCATGTGAATGACTGAACGTAGCTCACACAATGCACTATTCATAAAAATTACTCATTGATTACAGAGCATTTACTGATAATAACATGCCAAGGACCTAGAATCTATATTAATGACCAGCGTTTGTTATTTTCACATCTGAACCTTTTTGCTATATTCAGATGATGCCTCCTGTCGCCAAACTCGCCCGACTGTCCTGCATGTTCCTGTGTTCCAGCGATTTATTCCTGGAGACCCCCGTTCAAAAACTGACCTGGGGTCTGTTTAGACTGCTGACGAGGTCTGACATTGTTTGTAACTAAAGTCAAACTATTTAATATCCTACTTGCAGTTTAAATTTGAGTTTTAGAAGATGACTCAGCCTCTCGATGATTTAAAGCTCTGTGTTTACAGGCGAACCAGGCTGGACTCTCTGGACCTGAATGTTCCTCCCCCAGGTTTAGCCTCCTTCCAGGACTTGTACTCAGCCCTTTTAGCCCAGTATGAAGCTGTGTCGTTTGGAGACCGGCTGTTTGGCTGCTGGATCCTGTTGCCTCTGCAGAGGAGGTACAGTGTTGCCATGAGGCTGGCTGTCTTTGGAGAACACGTTGGGATGCTGAGGTCACTGGGGGTCTCTCTGGAGCAGGTAATGATCAGTGTTACTCTTTTTCATTTAGAAGTGAGGTAGCGCAAATATTTTAATATTACACATGATTTGGGTTTATTTGTTTATTTTTGTTTTCTGAAGTTGTGCGTCCCTGTTGAGCGGTTCACCTCTCCCCCCGAGGACTCCCTCCCTCTTCTTCGCCTCTACTTCCGCTCTCTGGTAATAGGGACCCTGAAGCGCTGCTGGTGTCCGGTGCTCTATGTGGTTGCCTTGTCTCACATCAACTCCTTCATCTTCTCCCAGGACGCTGCAGCTCAGGTAAAGCACTGCATGGAAATATTTGTTCGAGCTGGTTTCCTGATTTAAGTGTCCTCTTCGAAACCTAATCTGATGTGTGTGCTCATACATACAGTCACTGATCTAAATTTATTGTAAAGGTGTGATTCTGTAAAAGGTGAATACGTACCAACAAAAAAAACAGTCTGTCAGCGTTGGCTTTTGATCTTTAACTCTTATTTTCTTTTCAGGAGGTTGAAGCAGCTCGGCACAGTATGCTGAGGAAAATCTACTACCTGACTGATGAGGTACTCCTTTGGTCATTTGTTCACACAGTTACATAAGAAGACACTTTGTTTTTATTATCGCTCTTAACTAGTATTTTCTTCCTCCAGTGATATGCAGTATTTACTGTAGCTCTTTGTTTGGAGTCACAGGTTTCTGCCACAGGTTGAGCTTCTCCTGTCGCCTCCATCTCACTCTCCGTTTGATGTTTTAAGGTCCTGAGGAACCATCTGCTGCTCTTCCGTCTGCCACGTCAGCACTCAGAGTTTGGCTTCGATATGTACGAGCAGTTGCCTCCCATTAGAGCAAAGCGCCTGGCATGCGTCCTGGGACAGCGAGACGGCGGCGGTGATAAAGGAGACTGACGGAAGCTTGAAGTGAGACTAAAACCAAACCGAAGAGATGAGCGTGAGTACATGCAGGGGAGGGACGTTCGCAGTAGGAGACAATGAGAGACATTGATTTTAACTGCTTCAGGTGTCTCATCAAAGAGCTGTGGAACAGGAGCCAGCACAGCCATAAAGCCCCATTTGAAGGAACGCAAACGTGAGGTCGACGCGCCCTGAATGAATTATTCCTCACTAATGGAGGAACGTTAGTAGAAATGATTTGGAATCTGTCTGGACTACAATGCGGCCAAAGGGTAAATACAGATACTACAAATTAAGGGCAGATGCTCATACACCCGTCCAAAGGCCTGACTTTATTTTACGCCTGAGAAATGGCGCGGGACGATTCTTGGCATCTCGGTAAAGACCAACGTCTGCTTTACAAGTGCCTGAAAATAGTTTTCTGTGAATAAAATCCAAGTACCTGAGGCTCAACTGTTGTTTTTCTTAATCACTTTTCATCTTAGCAGTTCAGTTGTAACTGTAATACAGCTATAAAACAAACTTTAATTGTTTTCACTGTTGATTACTGTTTCACATGAGACACACGCAGGAACACACAGTTTTAGAAAATGGAAGCCGTAAAACACACAAACAAAGCCCATCTTGACTGGGAGTGGTTCCGATGAACGGAGAGCATTGTTCTTTCACAATGTTGCTGATCAGTGACACTCACGCTGTTTTGTAGAGCAACTCCATCACTGGTCCAGTTTTAGCTTCTGGAACCGCTGAGTTAGATTTGGAGGGTGCTCGTTAGTGGCTGGAGTTTACTGGTAATTAGTGCTTGTATTTGTCCTGTTTGTGTTCACTTAGTCCACACGTTGCACAAACCCAGCTAACCGTCTGGTCTGTATGAGGCAGGGATTTAGTCTCATGGAAAGGAAAATTAAAAGTCCCAGTATTCATGTTACTGGTGAAGGTGCTACTGTGGATGCTGAGACGGAATACAGGACTAACAGCAGATACTTTACAATAAGTCATATTTCTGATATTTATTTTCTGTCTGGTTTCTTAGGTGCTTAGTAAATAACCGGAGATTTGTTTTTGATATGTTGAACTGATTCAGATGTAAAAACACTCCAGGGTACAAGCGAAGTGGAAGCTCTGTGGAAAAAGAAACACTCCACTAACATTACTTCAAGACTGGCATGAAACAGTTGTTACACTTGTTTTTTCTCTCTCAAACTGCAGTGACCTGATTTTTTTTAAGTGTTACCAGAGAATTTTCTTTTACATTTTATGTGCTGGTGCGAGACAACAACAACAGCTCCTGTGGGCACCTACACTGGACACACACTGACGAATATGAGGAATCTGGAACTGGAATTACGCTTGATTTAAGAGAGTCAAACAAATTGTCTCACAAATATAGAAGAACACTGTGTTTCCTATGTGTCCCTTTCTCACAGTGGCACCTGCAAGCTGTTGAAGCTTGACTCCACCTTACAGACATGTCCGTATTGGTCCTCTCCTACTTATCTTTCCATTTTTTAGCCTGTAGATTCGATCCACTCGACCCCAAAACCTTCAACAGCTAGTTTGGCCAAACCTTGCTGGGTCTGGTTTCCCTCAGTCTGTGGAGTCTCTGTGACGCCTCCATTTGGTGCCAGCTAATAAAATAGTTTTCTAATGATTTAATATCAAACACCAGAGAACAATATTTCAACACTGCGGCATTAGACGCGGACAATTATCCTCTGATTGTTGTTTTTCTCTGCTGCTTCACTAGTGGAAATTTAAACGAAGCGAAGGCCATAAAATAAATAGCTCTTAAATGAAATAATCCAAAAAAAGCTGTAACCTTTGAATAAGAACCAGGCTTCTGGTGAGGTTTCAGAGCAAACAAGGGAATTGATCCATCTTTATGTTCTTACATAATCAGTACATGAAAACATGTTCATCCCTCTGGAGACGCACAATGGTCCTGCTGGTAAAGAAACTTGGAGAGGATGATTATTACACCGAGATGTAATCGTTTCCAGAGTGAGAACAGTGGAGCGTGCAGCAAAGTGTGAGTGTCTGAGGACGGTTCAGTGGGTGTTTGTGGAGGTGACAGCCAGAGAGAGGAGCACTAGCTGCTGCCTTACTGCACATTCTACAGCCATGTGCAGCTGGATGACGTGCCGCAGTCCTGGAAATGGAACTCAAAGCTCAAAGGTCACACCACCACATTTATATTAAAATTAATACATTTTATTATTGTATTATATTATTTACTGCATCACACTCACTCTTTATTTTAACCTAAGAACATAATGACCGTACTGTACTGTGTTGGTTCATATGCGAGAATTTGCTTTTCAAAATAAGACAACTATTTAATTAGCTGGGGTTCACGCGTCTCAGTGTGCAGGAGCTCCTTCTGGATGTTGGAACATCCATGCGAGAGGAGGCGATTGATTAAAATTTAAAGCGCTCCCAGAGGAGCTGCTCTGTGAACATGCTGAGTCAAAGGAATCTGCCTGCTGAAAAATTGAAGCAGCTAATTTGCTGTTATTTCACACATACTGTACACTGGTCCTTGGTGACTGACGACACTTGTAATGATTAAAAACCATTGTGTCGTCAGGGAATCATTGCTTTTAGGCTCTGGAGGGTTAAGACCAGAAATACTCATGCTCTCAGAAGTGTAAAACATCTGTGTGTAAACGAGACAAACAAAGACAAGCGTTGGGTTTAATCTCATTAGTTACAGACTGAAGAGCAGGCTGTTTAACATGCCCTCAGCATCAGCTCTGCATCTGAGGCTGAACCCGGCTGTGAGTTACTGATGATAGATACTGACTGTGCACGTAACCTAGAACCCTAACCCAAAGAACCCAGTCAAGAGGTTCTTTATTTAAAATTCTGTTTGTCCAGTACATTCTAACAATAGCTAGGACACAGAACATGTAAAATGATTGCTTGTTCTAATTACCTCAGTGGGTGCATGTCTCATCCACTGTCATTCAGGGACATTTTAGACACTATGAGGCTATTTCTGCTGTATATCTGAAACAAGCAGCTGAGGAAAACACTGCTACTCTGTAAAGAAGACAGATGGATATTAGTCTGTTGGACTTGGACTCTGGATTCTGTATGTGACATTTATCTCCAATCTGCCAGACTCCTCCAGACAAACTACGTGTTATTTAGAGCTTTAATGGTCAGCGACTAATTAAAAATAGCCGTTTTGCTGTCTCACGATGAGATGCTGCCTTGACGTCAGCCACTCGCTTCGCTCCTCGCTCTCCAAAGTCCAAAACATGCCAGTGCCTAAGTGGACTGAACGAGTGTCACCAGGTCCTAATGCTATTAGGTGCCGTCGTAATTTACTGAAGCTGATTATATTAGAGGCAGGACGTGACGCTCGCACGATGTCCCACAGACAATGGCTGCTTTTAGGCCCCAGCTGTCGGACGGCAGAGCAGCGCTCGGTGACGAACGGCTAGAAATGCAGATGTGACTTTACGAGCTGCCTGATGGGAAATTGAACGGTCGCCATGCATTCGAACTGTGATGATGCACATATGTAAATGAACTGCACTTATTTAAATACGTCCCACACCTACAGTATTAATGAACATGCGTAGATTCATGCAAATGAGAACACACTCAATGCACTAATGCTTTTGACAACTACTCGGCTCAGGTCATTTATTATTCAATACAGTAGAAATCACACTAGATGTATGTACAGTATATAACTCAAAGTGCTGCCTCTGTGTGTTTGTGTCAGTCTCCCTTTGTTCACCGTCCTTTTTTAGCTGTGGAGTTTGGGCTGTGGTAAATATTTAACAGGCGGTTAATGAGGACCGGGCCTCTGGAGCTGAGATGTGCAACGTCGAAGGGGCAGAAACAGAACGAGTGGCGGTCACCGGATTTCCCGGGCTCAGCCCAGAGGCGGGAGACGAGAGTGTTCTGCCCAAAGGCTCCTGGCAGCCGTCCGCCTGCGCTGTGTGGACCTGTGTGCACTGGATGAGATAACAAATTGTGTCCGTGCTTCTCATTTGCTTCGTCGGGTATTTGAACCTGAAGGACCGTGGAAGCTTTTAGAATGAACACCTGTCCCACAGTTTCACACAGGTCTGAGCACATTCAGCATCAAAACTCATTTGTGCAGATTTGTGTGGATGTTTTTCCAGAGACTGTGTGTTTACTATTAAACCGTAAAGGTCACAGAGAGGTTGTGGTTTCACTTAAAAGTAATTGTGCACATGTGATAGTTAAGCTTGTGTGTTACGTCAGAGCTCAACCTTCCCCTTATCATTAAAAAGGATACCGCCGTGGATCAGGATGTTGCTCTCTAACTGCCTACAGCTGATCTGCTCTCCTCATGTTTAGATCCTCTGTGACACTCCTGGTGATGCAAGCAGCTCCCAGACGCCTTCTGTTTCACTTTCATTCATGCATTTTCTGGCTACGGGAGACAAACTTGACAGGTCGTTGTGCTTTTATTTCAGTTCTCCCACAGACAGGCATGTAGCTGTACAGGCGGATTCATTCGTTGCTACACCTTTATAGGCCTCTATTTTGAAAGCGCTTATCTCTATACGCACCACTTACGATTAGCAAAACAAGGGTTTTTATCAACCCAGACCTCGGACTCGGATCACATGACCTGTGAGGCTGTTAATACACACGAACGCCTAAATGGAAAAGGTGGAAATGTAATCAGCAGCGTATTGGAGAGGTCAGAGCGCCTGAGCCCGTACACACCAATTAAACAGACCAAAGGCGGCGTGTGATCATGGGGGCCCATTAGAACCGTCAATAATGAAGTGTTTAGTTGGATTAGCGCCGACGCTCTGTGCTCATTTATCACTTAAACGCCCTCAGCGTGGACGATCACTGGCTAATGACCCGGTCAGAGCCTGGCTCTCCGCTTCCCCTGCGGAGCCCACGTTAAAACACACCCAAAGAATCCAGACCTTTTAGCGCACGCTCATTGATTTCACTACGTTTGCCTCTGACCCACTCATGCAGCGGGTTCTGGGAAACGTGGGGGAGAGACTTAAAATAAATGGGGTCTGTAAGTAGAGCCTTCTCCCAGCATGCACGGCGCGTTCGCTTGTCAACCATGTGTCTGTAATAACATTCATTTGTTACACTGCATTACAATAATTGCAGGAACAAAGCCATTATTCTTATTAGTTCCACCTGTGTGGAGTTAAAGCTTCGACCTCCAACATGACAGACAGGGAAACCTTGATGAGATGAGTCATTTTCCACATTACACTGTGCACCTGTTTTCACGCGGTCACGTCCCATAACAATCACCTCCCCTGAGCGCTTGGTTTTCTGCATGGACTTCCTTAGGCCGACCCCAAAACCTGAAGGAGAAACTTCACACTTTCAGTCCTGCACGGAATGTTCGGCTCCCTCGGTGTTTAAACGTTTCACCGTGTTCACGAGCTGGTTCCTAAGTGGCCTTTTGAAGCTGGGTCAGAGATGCTGTAATTAGAAACGGTGATGTCAGAGAGAGAGAGTCAGTCAGAATGAACTGGAACAATTAAGTTGCAGCGCGAGAACCAGAGCAAGGATCTGGAAGATGATTAAAAAACCCTCAGGAGCAGAGAGAAGGTGCAGAGTTTCCACATGCGTGGGTATCATGTTAAAATCCAAATGAGAAATGCATCTCAGCTCCTTCCATCCAAACCATAAGAGATGCTTATCTGAACCATGGCCCCTTAAGTCCATATATAAATCTATATATATAAATATATGCTGAGTTGATCTTTTCTATTGAGGACATCTGGTCCACATATGCACAGACCCCAGTTCCCCTCAGCCACAGCTTACCCACACTGCTCAGCACTGGGCTGCAGGCTGTGGGCAGCTCATGCTGTTGCGACAGCAGGGAAATCAGGAATTTGCAGCCCCCCCCCCCCTCATAACAAAGTGATTTGTTATGAGAATTACATTTGGTTTCGCCCGGTAAAACCTCAAAGCATTTAGGCTCGGAATGAATGAAGCAGCATCCAAACATGTTTTTTCGCTCTTCCGCCGCCTCGCTCTCATCATGGACGGTCGGGACGCATTCGTCGCGGCGACTTCTGTTACGCGTGTGCGCGCGCGCGTGCGCACGTGCGCTGACATTACGCGCAGACAACCGTGACTCCTGTGGGGCTCACTTTTATCCCGGAGGAGCCGCAGGTCTCCTGAAGGCACAGCTCTTCGCATCGGTCGGAATAAACAGTTCCCGGAACGGATTCACGTGTCATTTGGAGCAGCGTGTTTGTTTGGGATGTGTGTTTATGTTGTGGGTGGAAAACGAGAACGATGACAGTGACATGAAAGCGCACATATAAACACACCACACATGTAGTGGATCGTCAAGGTCTCAGACGGCTACTGGAGGAACTGGAAACCCAGGAGGCGCCTTAACAGTTATTAAATGTCAATGAATGGATCCGGCCTTGTCGGTATGACGTCATTTCCGGTTCCCGCTTCCTGTCTGGTCTAATCATGTCGATCATCCGCTGCCATTTCCAGTATCCAGTCCACACCCACAACCCAGTGTGGCTCCGACCTTGAGCTTCAGCTGCTGTTTAACAATTTAGATTTTTGAGAGTACTGAACTGAAGTACTAACTGTGACTTTGATGTTGTAATTATTTCTCAATTTCAATCTATTCAGTTTTATTTATTTCTTCCCTGCATCCACTGAACCTCCTGAACCTCCTGAATTTGATATTGGACTATAGAAATAAATTTCACCTGACGCAAATCAAATTAAAATCCTGCGTCATTTCAGGGCCAGATAAGATACGGAGGGTAACAAATTACTGGCGGACATTTTTTGAAATCTAAAATGTTTGGCTTGAGTTCTTTTCATCAGGAATGTCCACGTATCACTTTCATATAACTCACAAATCACTTTGAAGGAAACGGGAAGGTCACAAAGTGTTCCTGGAGGTTCTGTGCGTGAATGGAGCGATGAAGTTGGCCGCGTGCACCCGTGTCCAGCCATCGTCCTCCAAACACACATCAAACAATGAAATGCTCATTACAGCATCGCACGGCCCTTAATAACATCAGCAGCAGTGGAGCCAAAGACATTCATATTAATACATTCTTTCGAGTGCGGGCTCTCATTTCACAGCAACGGGGCCACATGATGTGTTCCTTTCTGACCAGACGCCTTTTTTCCTCCCAGCTCCACCTGACATGAAGCTGATATCATGATGCTCCGTGCTGCAGAGTCCCACAGTAAAAATACTAGTAAGTTAATCTAATACGTGATGTTCAGAAGGGACTGGACCAGAGCTCTTGGCTCCAGTCCAGTCAATTTGTGGGGTAATTTCATATTTTCCTGTTGAGTCAGAAACAGTTTTTATGGTTGTGATCTGTTGTTTCCCTCGTAGCTCAGGGTGTGCTCCTGGTGTCCTCTGGGGTACGTGAAGGGTTTGAGGAGGAAATCGACGTTGCGGGGAACTAACACGCGAAGCACAAATACAATTTTGAAATTCATTTCTTGCATTGCTGTGACTGATCCCAGTGGAGCTTCGTTTTCATATTGTGGGGGTCAAAAGGTTCGTGATGTTGTGCTTGAGCTTCTCAGTTTCGTCTTGGTTGTCAGCGCTGATCTGTTCCACGTTTTTACTCTGGCAGCTGTTGGCCTGAGACGTGTTTGTTTGTCGCAGATTTGCTGGCTTTGAAGACAGAACAAATTAAATGTAGCAAAATCTACGGAGTTAATGAGACCAAACCCAAACAACAGGGTTGAGAAGTCTTCTATGAATATGGTGTTCGGTGCTTTATTACCAGCCTTTACACGGGTATTCAACTCACCCATCTGGCATTTCATTAAAATATTTTCTATTAAAATAAATAGAACACTTTGTTTTCAGTTATATAGTTTCATTTATATTATTTCTTGGTCTTTTCTAAAGAAGGGAAGGTTAGAAAGTGGGAAGATTTGATTTTCCATCTACGTTGTGCACTAAATATTATTCTGTCTGATCCCTGATTGCAAAAGGGAGCGAAAACCAACATTCAAAGTAGTCATAGCTCTGATTCCAAGCATCTGCTGCGTGGCTGTGGCATAAAATAGACCACATCAAACCTAAACTCTGTCCTCTGGAAGCATCTGTCCTGTGCAACATGGTTCACAGATCACTGAACATATAGTGAATCTAGTATGAAGCTATCGGCTCCAACACAGGTGCTGTGTGATCGCTCTGTGTACATCAAATGCAGAACCTGAGCAAGAATTTGTAGTTAGCCGCTGTACACACACACACACACACACACACACACACACACACACACACACACACACACACACACACACACACACACACACACACACACACACACACACTCACACTCTGGCGTTTGTGCTGACTCAGGTGAATCAGCAGCAGCACCAGCTTTGATCACTTAAATCAGATTATTGCTGCCTCAACTCTAATGAAAAGCCAAATCCTAGAGAGGAGCGAGAGGCCACCGAGGTGAAGGACAGACAGGTGTCATCGCTGCCGTTACCTCATCTCTTTCTTTGATGCACGGAAAGCGGAGAGTCAGCACTTCTGAAGTTTACCCTGCGCTGCTGCGGCTTCCTGTCGCTGAAAGTGGGACCCAATAAACTAAGCTGCCTGCGTGATGCAAGAAGCAGCCCGTGTCCAAATGCCAGGGTAGCGAACAGACGACTACAGCCCCAATCACAAACATATTCATCCATTCAGTTGTGTGTTTTCAGCAATTAACAGGAGATTTTAAACTGATATTCAGTCACTAGCGTCCGCTGTGAGGGAAGCTCTCAGTCACACTGCAGCCTTGAGCTTGTAACGTTGTGATGATTCTGTAGTTTCTGGTTTAGGCACAGAGTTCAGCTAAATGCTAACGTGCTAACGTGCTAACGTGCTCGTCTCCTACAATGAGTACATTTCCCTCCTGTGATGAAGCAGGCTTGTAAAGCACCGCCGCGGTGGGGAGCGAACCCGGGGGCTTCAGAGGCAGCGAAGCGCCTGCACGGCTCCCCATCGACGCTTTAATGGGGCTGTTTGTTGCAAATTGCAGCGGCTCCAGCAGGTCAGCGGGCTTATTTGACCTGCTCTTAATTATGCCAATTACGCCGAAGGCTGACAGTGGAGAGAAGCTGGTTTTCTATTGAGCAGTGCCCGTTCGGGACAAACACAAGGTTGCGGAAAATACAGCAGCGAGTGTGTTTGGAACCTGCCTCTACAGCTGCGCCTGCAAATGGTTGACCCAGTAAATCTCTCTGTCTCATTTCATGTCATCAGAATAATTTTATTACCTTGAATTATGGGTGAGGTTAACCTGATTCCACTGATACCACACAGGATCACAAAATATACACTTTCCTTTTAATGCCTCACCTGTTATTCATATATTGGTTTTATCGGAGGGTTCTGAAACAAATGTGTAAATTTAAAACAACTCTAAATGGCTGTTAATTAACGCGTCCCCTCTCAGATCTGTGCCAGAAGCAGCGGGAGGAGGCGGCTCCTCCAGTGAGCATTAGCAAAGCACTCGAGTTACGCCTGCGTCACATCTATCGCCGGCCTCGTCATTCTGCCTCCTAATCTCGCAGACGCGGTCGCCCACCGGTCCGATGCCCGCTCCACGTGGCTCCGAGCCCAAAGCGGAGCCGGATAATTACCCGCGGCCCTGTTTGTCCATGCTCTCTGCTGCAGGTGAGAGTCTCAGGTGGATTGCGAGGCCTTGACTTTTAGCGATCCGTGTGTTGGTATCAGAGCGAACACTGCTTTTTATTTCACCGAGAAACCGTAGGATCGTTCGAATTCACTCAGGCAGGATTCAAACCGCTCCGCTTTGGAGACATCTGCGCTTTTAGTGCTACAACAAATTCAAGTGTCTCACAAAACCCACAAATCATCACGCTCCTCAGCTCGTTTGGCGACGGAGCATAAAAAGTGTCCAACGCTCGACAATAGTCATAATTCATTTGCGCAGAATCACATAAACTTGATAAGCATAAATTAAAGGCACTGGAGGCCCTTGGAGGGAGAGGAGCTTGCTGGGTTGAGCGTTGTCGCCGGACGGGTGTGGTTAGAACACATCAAGCTCCGGTTCAAACTAGATGAAGAACCAACGTTACCCGACGTTCACATTATACATTCCCTCTCTCACCTGTTTTTCCTCCCTTTGCTCGGATGCTGAGGCATAAGAATGGGACTGGTGCCGATGTTCCCGACATGCCGGGGTTAAACTCGGGGCAGCTGCTTCTCCTCCTCCTCGTGTTCCCATCGTCTCTTTGTCTCCGCTCCGCTCCAGGTTTTATCACAGAGCATCACCTCGTTCATAGTCAGCGGCGTTTCCAACGGTTTTATCAGGAGTTTGGTGTTTTGATTAAATCCACTAAGATATATGTGGTTCTCGTGCCAAGATCACCTGGACAGGCACCAGAGCTCCAAACTGTACACACACCCGCTGTTCAGAATCAGCTGGGCTTCATCTAAAGAGCAAAGAAGATCAGTAAATCAGACTGTGCTTAAGACATAATAAAATGGGCCCTGATAAGAATTTTAAACCCCACTGATGAAGGCGCTGAATACAGAGGAGACACATTCTGACGGACGCAGAATGAATCACATTTATTAGATTAGACATCAAGAGCAGGTTGTTTCCTGCCGACTCGGGGGTAAACAACACAAACAACACACTCGCTGCTGCATGACAACCACTGTCAGGCCTTTGTCAGCTACTAAAAGTCAACAGAGAAGGATTCGGGTTTGTTCGCAATTTAGCAAAGATTCAAAGGGATTAAGATTTATGCTGTAAGTAAATAAGAAACACATGAACGACTAAAACAGACAGTTCCTATTATTCCCTCTGTTTTCTTTGCATGGACTTCTAACAGAAGACTGTATAAAGGTTTAAATGGGATAAAACTAAAGTAATACATGAGCAGATTTGCACAATAATGACTCATGACAATGTTGAACTTTTCACACTTTTCTGCTGCAACTGTGTTCATTTCAAATTAGCAGTTGCACAAATGTTATTGAATGCAGAATAAACAGCATGAATATTAGATGTTTGCTTCGTTGTGTATGCGTACGCAGTATTTAAAGCAGGTCAGATGCTTTGTATTCTAACTTCACTTCAAGCCACGTTTAATTAGCCACACGCGCCGCAGCTTGGATTTGATTTGGCTCCAGACTTGTATGTAAATGTACTGACGTGTCCTTGAGCAACGCGTCAACACCCCCCCCATCACCACCAGCAGCTCCACAAAACTTGTAACTGACCCAGTTTCCGAACACAACGCAGTATAAATGAAATGACACATGCTGATACAGGAATTTAAGAGGAGTAAACAAAAATGTGTTCTAATCAGGGTGTTTGGTTTTTGTGTGAGAATTTAGCCCTGAGTTTGGACCTGTGCTACAAACAAAGCTAATTACTGTAACGAGAAAAACGTGAAATGTCATAGTTGTTGAAGCAAATCAGGTGTGAATCAACAAAGTGTTTACAGCCGTAAGATTTTAAATCTTATTTAAGAAGAAGAAGAATTTATATAGTAAAGTTTGGGGTTGAAGACTTTAAAGAGTTCATTTTAATTAGAGCTTTAAAGGGTTTTAGAGACCTCAGGGATTTTATGTTAGCAAATGCCTCATTGCTGCCAGATGGATCATGCTTTCCTAATAAAAAGAAATTGTTTAATTTAGGCTTGATAGTTTCATTTCTCTACTGCGATCGCAGCCTCCTCCCTGAAGCAGACAGCCGTCGTGTCACCTGAGACGGAGCCTCAGTTCTGCAGGTGATGCAAAGTAATGAGGTTCCTCTAACCGAATTACACGATTCAATGTGAGATCATGCTAAAAAAGACGCTTCACGTAGTCAAGCACAGGTCAGAGGACGGCGGCTACAGCAGGTGGATGGATTCAAACAGACGATGGAAGGGGACGAGAGAGTTCAAAGGTCACCCTGAAATCCAGACGACTCCTCGGGAGATGATGAAGCAGCACAGAGACCTCAGAGACGGAGCATCCGACACCAGGAGACATGAAATGCTGTGTACAGTAACAGCTGCCAGAGCTGAGCGGAGCTGGATAATGGAACCCTGTACATGTGTTTGTGATATCTGGTGCATTCCATCTGCTTCCATGATGGAGTATTATGGTCTGGGTGGCTCAGCGGTGCAGTGGTTAGCACTGTCGCCTCACAGCTGGAGGGGACGGGCACAAATACTGTCACTCTCCTCCCACTCCCACCTACACACACACGCACACGCACACACACACACACACACACACACACACACACACACACACACACACACACACACACACACACACACACGTTGGTCACTTATATCCAATTTGAATCGACGGGATGCCGTTTTAAATGTGTTATTTATTCACATCGACATCCTGTATAATTGTGTCTTTGACAGCGCGGCGTCCTTTTTCTCTAAATATAGCTGTGAAATGAGCCCTTCTGGCGTAAGAAGAGCAGGTTCAAATGCAAACTTGTTCTCAACTGACTTCCTGTGCGTCCATAGAGTCTCTTGTGTTTCATCGGACTCTTCTTGGCTGAAAGCCACGCTTTCAGAGACCTTTCTACAGGATGAGGAAGGTGAACGTCTGCAGCCTGATCACCACAGCATGAAAAAAAACTGGAGGATGCTGCTGAACTCCTCCTTCTGTCGCGCGTCTCCCCTCATTCACAGGAACACACTAAATTATTTAAAACATCCTTTCAGTCATTTATTTTGCTGCATTGGACAATCTACAAAGCTGAAACCCCCCCACCCAAAAAAGGTGCACGGTAACAATCTGCCACCTGGGAGGCGAGGGTGTCTCTGGTTCCTGGTATAAAAATGAGCGCGTGAGTCACCGGAGCACACGCTGTAATTACGGACGCTCTACCTTCTGTGCATTTCCTGTGTTTATCATTCCACGTGGATGCCGCATTTGTCGCAAATTCTGATTAGTGATTCCGCAGCACATTTCTGTAGAAGGCGATGATAATGATGTGTTCGGATGAGCCAAAATAGCACCTGTGGTCCGTTCTGTGAGGAAAGCTCCGGTCCCACGCGCTCTCGGGGGTTCTCCGTGCACGGCCCGCGTTCGTCGCCGCGATCACAAACACGTAGAACAACCTTGAAAGGAGAAATTATTATTCTCCTCAGACCTTTATGTTGTGCTATACTGAAGCCATTTTCCTCTTCGGCTCTGAAGTGTGAAAATATTTTTTCCTCTTCAATTGTCTGTGAAGGATGTGTTTACAGAGACAAAGCTGCTCTTGGGAGAGCTGATGAAATAGTTTGTGTGCCTGAAGAACACAAACTTTGTGTCAATACGAAGCAGCGATAAACTAAACTCTGTGAGAAAGGATGAAACTATTAGGAACACAGAGGGTCGACCATGTTTTTAAATGTAAATGTCCCAGAAACGATGCCAGTTCAGTTGTGTTGACTGGTTTGGGGTCCGGTTGCTTCCTCCGTCCTGCGCCCCTGGAACTCCTCCAGGTGACGTCACCTGAAAAGCCGGGAAAAAGGAAACAGGGTGATATTCGCCTCAACGCCTCTGGACAAGCGGGAGAGGAGATAAACGTCATCTGGCCATCAGGTACGGTGAAGCCTGCAGAAAACTCAGCGCGAGCCCAAAAGGAGGAGAGAGAGGGGGGGGTAGAGAGAGAGAGGGAGGGGGTGAGGGGGGAGTGGGAGTGTCGCGAGGAGCCGCAGCAGCATCAGCATCACCGCAACTTGGAGAAACAACTCCACTGTCCGGAGGGGAGCACGCGACTCTGTGCGTACGGGCGCGCGCGCGCGTGTGTGTCTCTGTTTCCCTGCACCTCGCGAGCCCCAGCGTGACTCTCTCCCCGGCGGATTCATGAGGACCTAAAGGTGCCTGAGAGGTGCACGGAGTGTCTGCGCGGAGCTGCGCCGGAAGGGGGGACGCCATGGATTATGTAAAAAGCCCCAACGCTCGTCTCTCCATCGTCATTTTGATAAGTAAGTTCACTCAGCTGCACTTTTATCGCCTATCAGCTCTCTTTGCGCACGTTACTTTCTATATGTGTTCCAAATCAACCACCCTCCGCTGCTCCGCGTTGTCAGTTTGCCTCGTGTTTGCTTGTTGTTTGGGGTTTTTTTGGATTCACCTCTCAGCGTCTTCCCTCGTCTCGCGTGCACGCGCACAGGCGCCAAAAGGTGTGTTCACGTGCACCTTTTAGGCACACGCGGGAATTTGATTAAGGCTCGTTGACGCCGTAGTGTGAGGGCTGTGGACTTGGCAGCACGCGGGCCCTGCGTCTGCCTGATAACAGTAAGTGGGTTCGCTGTCACACAATCATATTTACTGTTAGAGAGTCAATACACTGTAAGTCAAACCGGAAATGACCACGCTGGAAGGAATAAAAGAGTAAAATCAAGGAAGAGGCACTTTTAAAATGTTGAATCCATGTGTTCAGTTTTCTCTTTTGACACTGACTCCGATTGATTATTTGGTGAGTTTAGTTGCAGTTATTTGTGCTTATTTGGTTGAGTTTGTCATTAGGAGCAGTTGCTGTGTTACTGTGATTTTAGTTGTTTTTAAATGTTCCCCTGCTTCACATTGGTTAAAGTCTGTTTGCTCTATTTCATGCCAGTGCCTGTTTTTGTGTCAGTGTTTTTTTAAAATAAATTTGTGTATAATTCATCCTTGCGCTGGCTTTTCCCACTGCCATGGAAGCATACGCTCCTCTTAGATCTGCCGTAAATAATTCCAACCCGCTCATTGAAGCCAGGGGAGGTGGCTTTTCTGGCCCGGCTCCTCTGGCTCCGCTGCGACGACCGGCCCGGTGCCTCTCACTGCAGTCAGTGGAGGGACAGAACCCAACCGGATCCACGCCCCAGTGAAAGGAATCAGCCTTTACTGAGCTGAGAACTAATCTCGAGTGGCTGATATGTGGCTGCACTCGTTGCTGAAGGAAACGATGACGCGAGTTTGAGTTTTTTTTCTTGAAGGCGTCCGGTGCCGTTGGGTCCCAGTCTCACATACTGTACTGTACATCGCTGCTGGAGCAGCTCAGCAGGTCCGTTCTCCCCTCTGGCTCCACTGTCGCTCTGCCAAATGCCAAGGTGCATCCTTTTAAATGGCAAAGAGGAGTCGTGGAGTCCAGGCACCAGGCTTCACACTCTGTATCACAGTCGCCTCACAGAACCATGGTGCTGTGCATCAGGGGTGGTTCTGATCACATCCCGCTCTGTTTGTTTGCACCTGTTGGTTCCGGTGCATCTCTATGAGGAAACTGAGAGATTATTGTTGTTGATCTGCAGCTTCCTCAACGTTTTCTTGCCTGTTCCCGTCCTCCCTCCTTGTCACACTGCAGTGGCCTATTTACACATCCTGGGGTCCATTTGGGTTGAGTTCAGTGCTGCCTCCTGCTAAAACTAGTGTGCCGACGTGTCTGCACACGCTCGTTTCAGCAAAAAACCTGGTTTCCAGTTTCCCGTTAGGAAATCCCTTTGCTCCAGACAGAGCACGTACGCCGGGTTCATCCTTCATCCTATTTTTCCCTGCATCGTTTCTAACTCTCTACATGGTCGATCTCTGTCTAGCGCTTTTGGCACCGCAGAGAAATAGGACAGCGTCTGTCGCAGGCAAAGAAGGTGGTGTTTTGTGCGAGTGCGGAGGTGCTCGAGGTGCAGAGTGTGATGACGCATCCGCAGCCTGAGAGCTGAGCGGGAGCGAAAGCTGAGCCCGCGGGTCGGAGCGACGGCCTGGAGGTGTCACGTTCAGGGGCAGAACCGGACAAACGGGCCGAGGTTCTCCTCACCCGAACCAGCACCAGAGACCACTCTAGATAAACTGAGACGAGAAGCTGAAATTCTTTGGCAGACGTCAAAAGTACATTTTTTAGAAATGGAAATGGTCACATTTCTCCATATGACGCCTTTAGCGAAGAATGTACAGTAACAGCAACATCTGGTCCAGCTGAAACCCGCTACAGGGATGCTGTTCATGAATAAACCTGAAAAAGACATGAAACATTTCATACACACTTGAATGACAGTTGGAGGAGACGCAGGGAGGTGGAAGATGATACGTTCAGTGTGTAACTACTCCTCAAACAGACCCGCGTTTTGCTAGAAGCAAGCATTTCAATCCACTTCATTGTGTTTTCACTCTCTCCATCTTGCAGCAAACATCGCTCAGCACAGTCAAATAGAGTTAGGCTTAA
Organism: Betta splendens; assembly: GCF_900634795.4. Classification (NCBI taxonomy): domain Eukaryota; kingdom Metazoa; phylum Chordata; class Actinopteri; order Anabantiformes; family Osphronemidae; genus Betta; species Betta splendens. The sequence continues at coordinate 3,609,805 of NC_040900.2, read as the reverse complement.
TTCACCGGGCCACTCAGGTCCACCAAAGCAGCAGTGAGTCACACACACGGCGGCGCTGGTTCAGGTCGGTCGGAGCGGTGACGCTCTGCCTTAATTTGTGCTTCGGTGCTGAACTGAAAGAGTGTGTGTGTGAGTGTGTGTGTGTGTGTGTGTGTGTGTGTGTGTGTGTGTGTGTGTGGTTGAGGCACGTGCACATGTGAGGCGCGTGCACGCTCGTCTCCTGCTGCTCTTTGATCTCGGTAGAGGAAGGTCAGCTCGGCAGCTCGTTGAAGCTGAGTGGGAGTCGGACTTGTGGCCAGAGATGAGAAGGGATGCTTGAGTCCCTTTGGACCTCATGATGTTATCCAGGCTGATGGGAGCTGGCCTCAGTAAAAGGCTCTGAAGGGCTGAGTTAATACAGTGACCTGCTTTGTTTTTTGTGACAGCTCCTATACATCAAGCATCTTTTGTGCTTATTCTGATCAGCACAACACTGACTCATAACGTGATGGTGAGCAGACACAGAGTTTGTTCTAACTTGGCGTCACAAAGTTTGCTCACATTCCTTTGAACTTATTTGGTCTCCACCAACTGCTTACAGAGTAAGAAATCTGTCTCTTTAGCTGCCAAACGACGTCTTCCTCAGACTTCTAGTCTTCTGATCCCAAATTGTCGCCATATGACAGATTCTTATCATCGGGAGGCTTCATAAATGATATCAGTTCACTAACAGCTAACTGACCTGACGTGACATGAACGGGACTGGATGCAAATATTTGGATATTCTTATTTTACTGAATGCTACGTTGGGTTTGCCTCAGCTCCTTCCTTCCACTTCATGTCTCCAGTTTTAAATACTAAAGCCTTCAGTGGCGAGACAAGACTTTGAAGTGAAACGTGACCGATCCGGAGCTGAATGGCACAGTGTGAGGCCGCTCCACCACAGTGGCACGACCAGCACCAACACACAGGGTCGCGACACACAGACCTGCTCATCACTTTGTGTTTGTGAGCTCATGTCTTCTTTGAATTAAAGCTTGTGCATCATTGCAGGAGCTTGGCTTGTTGTGATTATATACTCTTATATACTCTAAGTCACCTGGATGTTTTTATTATCTCACATGCTGTTTATTTTTTTCATCATCACGTCTGTCTGATAGAAAACAGGGACAGATAAGCATCAGACTGAGGCAGAAGAAACTGATCCTGGTACGATATAATAGATAACTGAGGCCAAGCTGCAAGCAATTAAATCTTAAATTGAGTTATGGGACTTAATTTTTTGGAAATACCAAGAGCCTGATTGAGTGCACATGAATGGGTCGTCAGCAGGTGGACGAGGAGAAACCTCAGAAAACAGTTGCCATGGGCCGTTGATCCACCTCGTATCAAAGCTTCAGATGATGCTGATGCTTCTCTGTAATGAATGAACCTTTTGGCCGTAATGTACTCAGCTGATGGATTGGATGGATTCAAACTGAGGCTTGGCACATTCCTCTGCTGAAGCGAACGCAATTCGTCTTCATAATAACTGAGCCGAGTGTGAATTAATGAGTTGTGTAGTTTACATGTATGACACATATATATGTGTGATACAGGTGCTATTTATTTGTATAAATATGAAATATAAACTGTTGTGCAAACACTTTTTTTATGTTTCCTCTTATTTTTATTCGGTGTCTCTTTGTTGCGGACGCTGGATGAGTGTGAACCAGAATTCTCAGCAGAATCGATGAGTGTTGAGTTTTTTGTCTCAGAACAAAGCAGCGCTTTAAGCGCGTTGTAACGTAACAAAGCCACTTGTTGTTTTTTGTTTGAGCCGTGAATAGTGTAACTTCAATTTCAATCATGTTTCTGGATTTGATTCAGTACAAGGTGAGATTGACCCCCCGCTCGTCTCTTTTTGTTCATTCATGATGATGTTCTCTTTTGTATAATGGAAATTATTTGATTGTGAGTTTTAGTTTTGTCTTTGTGTTTTACTAGACTTTTTCACTGCTGACTAAAATAAATAATGGTAAAGGTTTGCTGAGCTTCCTGCAGTGACTGTTGGAGGTTAGACATAAACAAACGCTCTAGAATTTATTAGCAGAAACTGCTGTCCTTCATTTCCTAGAAGGTATGAATTGATTCAGCATTTGTTCCCAGGATGCACACAATGATAAATGATTATTACTTTATTTCTGTTTGTATTAAACCTTTGAGAACAACTTAAAGTCCTTGACAGACTGTTTAGTCTTCCTCCATGTGTCTTTTAGTTTTACCTGAGGTAGAATTAAAGACAAGTCGACTCATGGTTAGGAGTAACAGCGGTTCGTACACATGGTTTCCACATGTAGTTCCATGTGTGCATCTGGAGCCTAAACGTCTGTATAATTGTTGGCTTCCACTGGACGGTTCTGCAGAGCTTAACATTCACCAGCAACGTGTTTATGATATAGTCATCCGGTTTAGTTGGATAGTTTATGACAAATAAACCCTGAACTGAAATCATTAGAATAATGTTTTTATTGAAGCAACTTTCTTTCTTTCTACTTCTGGCATCAACAAAAACAAACTGTGTTTCTGAGGGTCTAAGCCCAGTGAGGCCGATGTCATTCATCTGAATTTGAAAAGGAGCCTGTGAAATGTTATTTTACTTTTAATGTTACTTTGCACACAGTGCTCCTCATCAGTTAACTGGTATAAATATGAATCTGTTCCAAAACACTTTGCAGCCTCAGAGTCTTGTAGAATAAGTTCTTCATAGTTATTTCTTCTAGGATGTAAAGTGTCTCATCACCTCACAGCTGGACAGACGAAGCTCAACCCGTTACATGTCGAGGTTTCCTGTGCTTCTGTTATGGAGACAGATGAAAACTGAATCCTATTTTTCCAGATTGTCACTTTAAGTTAAAGTAAGAAACAGACAATACATTGTTACAATCCCTCCTGCTCTCTTCTGATTGGTCAGTCCAGACCACTGTCGTTTTCCAGCTTCGTACATACAGTAAGGTAAATACTTCTTTTTGAATTTAATAAATGAAATGGATGTGGATTAAAGGGATAATGGATTTAAAGAAGGTTAAACTGCATTGGTCCCAGTCATTCATGGTTTTCCTGTTCCAGTAGTTCTGAACAAGCTCTCGCTCCTATAGACAGAAGATGGAAAAACATCACGTATTTTAAATTACATGACATCTTCTTCACTTTGTGCCGAGCTGCGTCATTTCTCTGACTCTCTGACTTTTTTCTAGCTGTCACTGTGAGAGCTTTCTGTGGAGATGAGGCTAATGAGACCCCCCCCCCCCCTTATTCTCTTCCTGCTGCCAAAGGATGTCTTGGACATCCTACTTCATTTGTATTTAACAAGATCCATGTGCACTATAGTACAAGCCGTGCACAGATGACGCTTGTGTCTTAGGAAAATTCAATACTTTTTGGCAGAATGGTGAGTTTGAAGTCAGATGCGACCTTGTGTCTGTCTGGTGAGTTTGTAGTTGCAGCTGTTTAGCTTAAAGACACAAATCAGGGAGCTAGGTGTTGCTGTAGCATAACAGTGTTTAACACAGACCAAACACAGTAAAGCTTTGCTCGTTGGGAGATGCACCAGCTGAGGGAGGAGGGTCATGAAAGCGTTGCTGTTCCTTTCCTGTTCTTTACTGTGACCACAGTCGTTCCTTATTAACCCGACCACATGATCGCAGGAACGACGCCTTAACCTGAACAAAGCAGTGGCTTTAACCCGTGAGCCACCGTCAACCCGGTTGTTTTTCTCATGTTCTTGTCCTTAGACGTAATCAAACCACAGCCAGAACGCTGGCTCGTCATAGAAGGTTAAGAACACGGAATAGATTGGAAGCCAAATGTCATCCTTCCACTTCTGGAAGTATTTTTTTAAAGGGCAGAGTTGTGTTGTTTTTGTGGGTCTCGATGCAGCTGTAAAGCTCACAATTTACTTCTAATAACATCAGGATAGTTCACATTCTTGTGCTACGCTACAGTGTGTGTATTGCACTTCCTCCGTGTGTGTGTGTGTGTGTGTGTGTGTGTGTGTGTGTGTGTGTGTGTGTGTGTGTGTGTGTGTGTGTGTGTGTGTGTGTGTGTGTGTGTGTGTGTGTGTGCTACAAGAATGCGAGTGGCCCACTGTCGTACGTCAGCGAGCGCGGGTCAGAGCTTTCCTGTGCGCAGGGAAGCAGCCAGGCCCGATGCCACACACGTACCGGGCCGTGATGAGCTCTGTGCTTTGGGAATATTCTAACCAGATGCTGCTACAAGGCCCACAGACTCGGCGGCGTCTCCAGATGGTTCTCCCGGTACTTCGTAGCAGTCACACAAATAAGGACAGACAAAACAACCAAATCACAAACTGTTACCTGCATGTGATGCATGAGTACAGGACTGCAGCCTCCTTAAAGTTGGGATTTCTTATATTAGACCTGTATTCGCTGTTTTCCAATCTTCATGGTTTTTCATGGTAAATCAGCTCCTCCTGGTCTCAGAGTTTACATTGTTTAGTTGTCATCTTCTCCTAAAACCTGTCGAACCTGAAGCATCTTGTAATGAGTCAACGTTCTGTGTTTTAACTGTATTGTTCCGTGTATAAATCCTGTGACCAACACAGCAGCAGCCTCGTTCTTACTGGGCTTCGCTGAAACCAACCTGTGGATGAGTCACTGCTTAGAGAACGGCTCCACACCTCTCATGTGCTCCACTAACAGTACGCGGCTCACACCTCATCTTTTGCGTCTGAGCTGGAAGCGGCCTTCCATCAGCTCATTGACTTTATGTCTCTGATACCGCAGCCGCTTACGTTTGGATGCGATGCTCATACGACGCTGAGAATATTAACGCGTGTTCATTACATATTTCCTGGTTGTCGTCTCACTGAAGCCTCCTCTGAGCCACCGTCTGCCCTCAAACTCAGCCTAGCGAAGGTTCTAGGTCGTGAACTTCTCTCTCAGCTGTCGTGTGTCTTTTTCTGATGATCTGGGGCTCCATGGTGGATTTGAGGGGATCAGGGAAAGATGAAACTCTGTTTAAAAGCATTGAGGAAAAAATGGCATTTTGTGTTTGCAGAGAAGTACAACGTGTGGGGAAAAATGACTTTTCTTCCATAAACTACTCTCTGATGTGGTAATTTTACGTTGTGCCTTTTTTTTCTGTCCAGTTTTTTTATTAGCACAAGAAAACATTTGGAGCTCATCAAAATATTAACTCTGAGACCTTGTAAAGATGCAGCTTTCTGGTCCTTTGACCAGACAAGCAACACAGCTATTTTGCAGGAAGCTTTGTAAACAGACCCAGACTTCGCACATTTCACCGTGGGATGAACTGAATCCTCAGGGAGCAGAGTGAAACCAATGAGGTGGTGGCAGATTGCTGTGAGGTGAGAGGAGACCGGTCGGAACTCTCAGCGGCAAAGTGGCCCGTCCTTGAGAGACCTCCATGAAATGTGATGGCTTCTCCAGCAAAGCCACAAAACCACAGCGAGCAGCAGCCTTCAGCTTCTGTCCGTCTCAAACACAGACTGGTGCCAGTCACATGTGCCGCCAGGTGCTGCGCTGCTAAATTGGAGCTCATCAGCCTCCAAAGAAAAGCCAAAAAGGTCAAAGTTCAAATTTGAGTGGGAATTCCCCCAAATCCTACTTTATGTCAATAATAGTCTGTTACTGTTTTTTTTTTGGCTGAATCAACCTCCCAATTTACAAAATATCCGCACACAAGAAAGTCTCCACGGTGGCTTTTATTCCATATAAAGAAGCAGGCTGCCATTCAGATTCATGAGCCCATCACGCTGCGTATGGCTTTTAATAAACTGTCTGTTTAATAATTGGATTTGTCGTGCTTGGCCTTGCCTTACAGGCATTAGAAGACACTGTTGAGCCTGTCCAGAAGTGGAGAGGTTGCGTTTCAGCGACCCGCTGGGACGCCGGCCTCTCTCTCGGGGCTTCATGCCACTTAGCGTGTTAAACGACGGGTCACGTGCGACGCCGTCTCCCTCTCCCTCATCCTTCAGATGCTTTATCCAAACAAGCCCGGCGGTTGTTTATTGTCAGGCTGTGGTGATGCTATTTCTGGATGGAGTTTGTGATTCACGCATCGATTTATTTATTTATTCTCTCTGTCGCGTTTCATTTTCAGCGGTTGCAGCGCGCAGGAGGACGGATTAGTCCTTCACCGGCCTAATGAGCGGAGACAAACAACCATCGCCCGATACTGAGATTGTATAAAAGTGGTGTAACCGCGTTGTGTGTGTGTGTCTCCTCAGTCAGCGGCACCTGTCACGCTCTGCTGGACAGATTTCTGGAGGAGAACTTCTCAGATCAACTTCATCACATGGACATGGACGACAACAGCCAAAGTGAGAGTTGTGTGTTTCCTGATGTGCCAAGCTACACACACAAACCACTAGATATTAAATATTCCTATCACCATGTCTTACATAATTAGGATTATAATTATAATGCCTGTTTGTGCCTCAACTTAAGCAATCAGAGATCTGAGCTAATGTCTTGGAAACTAGAAAGCATAGACTGTGTGTAGTTCACATACAGCACCTTCAGATTTTACCAGAGACACTTTGAAATTTGATCTTCTAGAGACAGAAACTACTTTGACATAAATTGTAAAAATTAAAAAAGTGTAAAGCTGCAAGACACCAGGAAGCTTGACTCGCCATTGGAACCAATTTCAGATTAATTAAATTGATTTCTAGTTAATTAATGTTAGAATTACTTTTATTATTACCCTATTTCTGTTTTTTACGTTGACTGGGATTCCTATGGCCGTGTGCCACATTAATCAGACATCATGTGACGTTCCGCTCTCGCGTCACATGATGTCTCAAACGCCATCTCTCATCCTGTTTGTTCTCTATACAGACGCACAATCAGCCCGTCTGTTTGGATGCACACTCAATTGCTTAACTAAATTTGGCCAAAATTCGGGCCATGTGCCAACAAAGTGTCCGCTGTGCACGTCAGGGTCCAAGAATTTATATGTGGGCCTGACAGATAAACAGCGTTGATGTTTATTTCCCATGACCCGACCTGGTGCAAAGAAAGGAGCGAAGAATCCTGAGGACGAGACGGATGGAAGTAAAATGGAAAACTCTGATACGTCAGACCCTCGTCCTAGACTGTTTGATGAATTTGCTTCATGTTCCTGGAGTCAAATTTCTGAGTTGAAACTAAAATCTCCCTTTTATCAGTTTCCAGTCCAGACTCATAAACATTAGTTTTGGCTCCTTTTGATTGTGATTGGCAGCTGGAAAATAACTCCCACCATTTAACGAAATCCCTTCGTTAAACGCTTTTTTCCCTGTCTGGCAGTCTTCTCCTGTGATTTCGAGTCCCAGTGCCTCTGGACTTCATCAAATCACAGCGACCAAAGTGACTGGCTGCTGGTGTCACCACAGCAACCGCAAAGTGCACAGGCTGGGATGGTTCCTGCCACCGATCACTCAGTGGGAAGCTCCGACGGTAAGAGACTCGCTAAATGAGCGCTTTAGTGCACTGCTCATGCCTCCTCTATCTCTGAGTCATATTTGGAGAGTTGACATTTATTTTGAGTTGTGCTAGAATTATCTTAATGCCTGAGGTAAGTCAGAGATCTGTCCTTAAAGTTAACGCATTCTTCATAATAATTCTACTCTGCTTCATCGCACCAGGACACTTCCTCCTCCTGAGCTCCGCCCCCTCAGCTGCCGAGGCCTCTGGGAGCTGCGAGCGCCACCTGACCAGCCCGGCGTTGCCGCGGAGCAGCGGGCGCTGCGTCCTGCGGCTGGCGCTCTACGAGGCCGCGCCGGCAGCGGGGAACCTCACGCTGCAGATCAGGCCGGTCCTGTCGGGCTCAGTGCTTCGCTCCGTGGTTCCCACCAAAGCGAGGGAAGACGACCCCAGGTCGGCGAAAGGGCTCAGACCCACCTCTGAGCTCTGTTTGTGCAGTCATTCATTCATTCATTTGTTCAATCATTCATTCATTCATTGTTCAATCATTCATTTATTCATTTGTGCACTGCGTGGCTGATGCAGCACAACTCGTCCATCAAATTACTGTCAAGGAGCGTCTTTTCTGATTGGAGTGCTCATGAAGTTGAGGTTGAGCCTGTGGAGCGAATGAAAGGAGCCCTGGTTTCAATGCAATGAAAAGTGACGCAGGCCTCCAGACAGAGCAAGGGCACAGCGAGCGGCTCATTCACTGCCCGTGCATCTGTGGGGCTAAAGTTAAATTACTGGACGTTTGCTCAGCGGCCATGTTGGACACAAACGAGTAATCGGAGCCATGTGGGCATAGTACTACCCTGTGTATTGTATTATGGAACGGGGACAGGTATTTCCTATTGATCTAATGCTGAAACGCGGCCGCCTGTGGAGCAGCTAAAAGCATTCTTGTGTCTAGATGTGGACTGGAAGTGAATTTACATTATGTGCGCTGTAATTGGCCGGGACAGAGGAGGGGTGGATGGGCATACGTAATAGTTGGCTGCTCTGGCTTCGCTGGCGTTGGCGCAGTAATGGACCGAGCCATTGCATTATGAGAGCGGCACGTGTTTCATCTGTTTGTTCCCAGAACCGGCAACTCTTTCCTGAGGAAATGTGGCGTAAAGGCCCTTAAACCGTGTGAGGCCCCTGGATCACGTGCTGCTGCTTTTACTGTATATACGCGATGCACGTCCTGCTCCTCCTATCCGCTAATTGTAGCTAATTAGTAGCTCTGATGCCCACATGCTCAGTGTTTGTGCTCAGTGTTGACAGATGCTACGATGGAGAGATAATCAGTGTGACAGTAAACGATGCAGGTTTGAACACACATTCAGCTCCGATGTGACTGCGTCTTCCACATTGTTTGTTTTAAAGTCAGCTTAAATTACGAAGGCTGATAAATCCCTGCACCGTGCAGACAGCCGAGCGAGCCACGGCCCAAGGTTTACGTAATATACAGCGACATAACATTTACTGTATGAAAGCAATTTGATTCGGGAGCTCTCATGCAATGTCCCCATTTAGTATTTTCAAATTTGCAAGTCGTTTTTCAACTGTGGTCATGAGACAGGGCTTTGCTTACTTGCTCGGACAGATCAATATAGAAAGAGTATTTAAACGCGCTTCTCTGTCATTGGTGGACGCAGGGCCGGGTGGGAGGTTCTGGAGGCTGTGATTGGCCAGGTGGACCTGCCCTTCCAGGTGACCCTGCTCTACACGTCCTGTGTGGGCTCAAGTGAAGCCGCCGTGGCTCTGGACTCACTGAAGATCATGAACTGTGACTCAGGTGAGTTTGATTGATGTCAACTGACACCTTTTTATATTTATCCTCAGTCTTGCGGCGCATTATTTCCCCTGTTACATCTGTGCAATTAGACTAATTCTAAGGGTGGGAGTGTGGATGCAGTTTGACGGCATATTGGAGTTAATGTGATTGTGGGTGGAGAGTTAAGTGAAGTCCAGCACAGCAGCAGGACGTGGGGCTGTTGGCAGGCTTTAATCTATCTGCATTAGCTTTATTAAAGTCTAAATTCATGAGATCCTGTTAATCCTTTGACCAGAGGCGACAGATTATTTCTTGCCAAGGACAGCTGCACAATATATGGAATAAAAGAACTATGATACAGATACTTGAAGAATGAAGCTGTTTCTCTTCTTGGAAATTGGCACCACAATGTTTTCATCAGTTGTTGTGCTGTTGTACGTCCTGCTTTGTTTTAGTTTTACAGTTTGTGTCTTTTAATTATGTCTTTGAATTATCAAACTCCTTACAGTCTATCACTATATATGTAGTTCTTATTCTAAAATGAATATCTTCTGAAATGCCACATGAAAAATGTGTGTTTTTGGAAAATTAAGTCTTTTGTAATTGCTCCACAGTCATGGAAAAAAAAAAGGACTCTTTGTCTCTGTCCTTTGGTGCAAAGGAAAACACTTCACCGCACTATGATTCAAAAGCTTCTATTCACTGATGAAATCAATAAAGTCAGGTTGATCTGGAGCCCTTGAGCTGCGGGTTCAGTGTAACGACGGCGCATTGTTTTCATCAAGTCTCCGCTAACTTCTTTTCTGTACACGTCCTTTAAAAATACTCTTCGTGCTCTGAAAGGGTCACGCTGACATTTTATAAATGTCTCTTTTGAATCTTGCCTTGAGATCACTAAAAATGTTTTAGTCCGTGGGAGAGAGATGTGACATATTTAGTCTGTACGAACGGAAACAAGATGAGGTGGCTCATTGTAGGTCTGTACAATGGTGTCTTTATAGAATCAACCCCTTCATTTCAGTATGTCGTTTGAAATTGGTTTCATTCATTTCTATATTCTATGCCTAAAATAATTCTTTATTCTGAAACCCTGCTTGTGCAGTAACAGCTCTCTAATATTTGGGAACAGCCCCAGGTGCTGCTCCGTTCGGCTCCCACTGTTCATTTGAGGAGGACGCATGTGGATGGTCTGTGTCCGACCATTACGGGGCCTGGAGGAGGGTCGCTGGGGAAGAGCTCCCTGACAGCGAGGACGTGCTGGGTGTGACATCAGGTTAGCGCCGTCCAATCAGCACAGAACATGCACCGGCGGTAGCTACTGCTCCTCTCTATGGTGAAATACTGTGCTTTGAAAAGGAGCTGCCACAATGACACACTTCGCCTGAAACAGGCATTCCATTCATTTTTCTTTCTAGACCCAGTTTGTGATTAACACCATATGAAGTTGTGAAACATATTTGTTCATAATGATATTCCATTTAACCCTCGGACATGTGATGTTTGCTCCTCCAGGGCACTTCTTGCTCCTGCAGGTCAGGGAGGCTGATTCCCATCGAGAAGCATCCATCCGGAGCTCGTCTTTCCCTCCTCCGGTCTCTGCCGCCTCCTGCCCGGTCAGTCGGTCGCCCCCGACCACTCAGGCTTTTCCTTGGCTGTCATTGTGCTGACCTCCTGCTGCTCCTCCGTCTCTCAGATGCGTTTCTCCCTCTACCTGTCTGGGGACTTTAATGGCTCTCTGCTGGTCACCGTGGTGGAGAATGGCACCGGCGCCGCACCTTTGCTCTGGGAGAAGCGCGACGGGTGGGCGGACGACTGGGAGGACGTGTCTCTGCCGCCGGCCGAGCTCCAGCGCGGGTGAGCGGATCGGACGCTCAAGCGCTGAGGTCGATGCAGGAATGTCGCCTTTATCTAAACGGGGGCTGTTCGTCTGGGTTGTTGCAGGTTCTATGTGAAGGTGACGGCGGCGTGGACGGAGGGCTCCAATGCTGACGTAGCTCTCGATAACATTCTAATAGGAGGGTCCTGCTTCGACACAGGTGAGCGTTTGTGTAATTAGACTCCCATTCATATGATGTCTCGTAATCCTTCTATCGTCTGGGATGAATTCATTATTGAGCGTGGCTCAGACGCGGAGCTCGGCTTTGTTGCTCTGGGTTGTTTGAATGGTTTTGTTTATGAGTGATTCCTCGTGAGAGGCCCTGTGATTACAGTCCGCTGGTGTGCGGCCGCCACTCGGCACCCCGCTGGGCGAGAGCGGCTCGTTCCGAAACTCTCTCGGCAGCCAGTCGAGGGTCTTTAGATTCGCGTTAGCAAAGTCTTTCATGGTGGGAGGAAACTGTGAAGTCGTTAGTCGCTGTAGGAAACTCGACTGTTTTCAGGATCTGACAGACGACCGAGCGCTACGTTCACCTTCGTCCACAACCGTCTCCTGCTGCCTGTCATGATTCCTCCCCGATCGTCCCTCACGGGACGGTGTGATCCAGACGGATGACTGCCTCCTCTCATCGCTGCCGTTTCACCTTCCTCTCTCCTCAGATCTCGACTCTCAGCTGTCCATGGAAGATTTAGAGGAAATCTTTCGTCCCCTTCAAGAGCCTTCGACCTCAGGTGACACGCGGCTCCAGCCGTTGCCTTGGATACGTTGTGACGTTCCTATTTAATCCCCTGTTCATTTTTGCCATCTTTCATCTATTGTGTAGGCAGAATTTACATAAATGGGGCTTTATCCACCATAACAGCTGACTAAACAGCTAACTTTTAATCTATTCTAGTTTCAATGCACACACCAGGTGGTCTGTGCTATTCCTAATCCTCAGCATGTCGAGCCACATGTGTTTCTGTTGCGTTCGTGCCGTCTGAAACCTTCTCCCCGTGTGTGTAGAAGGCCCTCTGATGACGTGGCTGTTCAACTCGTGTGGCGCCAGCGGCCCCCACGGCCCCACGCAGGCCCAGTGTGACAGCACGTACCGGAACAAGAACGTCAGCGTCACTGTGGGGAAGGAAGGCCGACTGAAGGGGGTCCAGGCGTGGAGGGTACCGGCTACTGACAGATACTTGTAAGTGGTGGAAAACCTTTTGATTTCAGTATTACCACAGTATTTGTCGACAATAACAACACATGGAACTTGCAGCTTCGGCTGAAAAAGCTGCCATTCTGGGCTGATAATTTCAGTGTTGTTTACACATCTTCGCTCATTTCATCCTTCAGAGCGCTGTCTCTGAAGTCAGATTAGACATTCAGGTGTGTGATAGTGTTGTGCGACTCGCAGAGCCGGGCTAAGTGACAATCTAAAGGTGCTAAATAGCTCCAGCCACCATCTACGCGGGCTGATTGTTCTCTTGCCAGACTGGGACTTGGAGCTGTTTTGATGGTCTTTGCGCATCCAATCACAATTATCACACTCACAGCATGAGATGAGGCAAGAGGAAAGTAGCGGGATTAATTATGGGATTTACACAGTGTTAAATTAAACAGACTAAACCACACACAGCTGCATTTCCTGGCAATCAATCGAAGTGTCAGTTCATCAGAGGAAATTTAAAAACCTGTTGATGTCTTCTGGCATATGGTTTAATGTCTTTATATCCTAAGTGTCTGTCGCTGGCTGTTCCTGAAATACACTGTACACATGGTGCAAACGGTGCATTGATCTCTCCCAGGATCTCTGCCTACGGGGCTGCAGGAGGAAAAGGAGCCAAAAACCACAACAAGCGCAACAATGGGGTCTTCATATCTGCTGTGTTTCCCCTGAAGAAAGGGGATATGCTTTACATCTTGGTGGGTCACCAGGGAGAGGACGCATGTCCAGGGGTGAGGACGGGCTTTGTCACATCTTCTTCCAAGGACAAGGGAAATAAGAGCTTAACCTAGATAAGATGACATCCCTTGATCCGTTGGTGTGTTTATGAAAATTGCTTGTTTCTCTTGAATCTTCATGTGTCCTGTGCTGTAGAGAAATCCTGAGACCCAGAAGATCTGCTTGGGAGAGTCGTCGGTGATTGAAGAGCCCAGGAGAGAGGCTGGAGCAGCGTGCGCTGGAGGAGGAGGCGGAGGAGGAGGAGCTACCTACATCTTCAGGGTGACTGAAGGCGCTTGTTGTCGGTGTTGTGTTGCGTTGTGTAAATGCACCATTCAGCGTGTTTACACTCGCGACTCTGTCGTCTCAGATGGAGGAGGGAGAGCTGGTTCCTTTGCTCATCGCAGCCGGAGGAGGGGGGAATGGCTACCTGGAGGACCCAGAGTCCAGTCCAGACCACGTGCCCCTGGAGCAGTATGAGACCAGTACAGAGCATTCCAGTGCTAATGGTCAAACTGGTGCTGCAGGTGCGTTAATACTGGTTATCACAACAGAGACACTGCAAACATGCAGTTTAGCCCGTTCATTTAATTTTACCACAATTTGTTTTTTGTATTTATTAAGATTAACGTGTGGAAAACCATGAGCTAGACTTTTATTTAACTGCTCAAGTGAAGAATTTAGACTTTTGCAAATAAAGGGCTCAGTTTGTGACAGATGTTTCACCTTGGAGGGAAGATCTAAACCGCTGCGTGATGTGACAGGCAGGGTTTTTACTTCTATAAAAGGCAGAGTCAACCTTTATCCTTGGAGATGTGTCGGTTGAAGGCCGTGGAGGATCCCGTGCCGTAAGCAGCTGTGTGTTTAGCCTGTGGGCACTGGGAACCAGCTGGGCCGTAGACTCTCCTGACAGGTCGTGGGGGTCAGGTGGCAGAAGGGTCTGGCTTTGCTCCTGGAAATAAATGTCTTCTGTAAATGTTTTTAGTAAACCTCCTGTGACCGGAGTCATCTCAACACAGAGCATCTGTCAGCTTATGTTAGAGAGACCTCTTGATGGGGAAATGTTGCATGTTTTTTGTGTGAGCTATGTGTTTAAGCGAATTTATGAACTACATCTACAAAAGGAATCTTTTGTAGGAATCTTCAGGGTGACAGCGCTGATATCTCTGATGCTGATGTTCCTTTGAAGGTGGAGGTGGAGGCTGGAGAGATAGTCCTAGTCCACACCCGAGAGCTGGCAAGTCTCTGGTGGAGGGGGCGGAGGGGGGGTCTTCATGTCCTCTGGCCCTGTCCAAGCTCGGCTGGTCGACATCTGGGGGGTTCGGGGGTGGAGGAGGTGCCTGTACCGCTGGAGGAGGTGGAGGAGGATACAGAGGTAACAACAGTCTGTCGGCTTCTCTTACAACTCGCCTTTGTGTTCTGACGCTAAATCTCATTAAAAAGTTATGGAAATAGCCATCATTTTATGTCACAAACAATCAACAGGCAAACAAATTGAGAAGCACAAGTCAGAAATGGGTGTCGTGTGTTTTCGTGACAGGAGGTGACGCAGCGCCGACGGACGAGATGACAGCCGACGGTCAGAACGGAGTGTCGTTCATTAATCGCGTGGGGGAGATTTTCCTGCAGCCTCTGGCAGGTGAGACGCTGTCACACGGCATCATATCACACCAAGGTGTTTACAGGAATGAATAATTAATAATAAATGTATTGCGAAAGGAACCAAACAACATCTCCTGATGAGAAGCATAAGGTTGGACACAGGAATAAAATGAAAGGGAACGTAATAAAACCTCCAAGATAGTGAGTTATGTCACAGGAGGTTGGATCATTTTAAAAGCAGCGAGTAATGAACAGGACTGATCCTGTGTGAAGATCAAGGGCTCCCGGGCGTCTGCTCACTTAGTTCCTCAGGCAATTGATCCGGTCCGAGTGGCCCAGAGCGTACGAGCGCCTGCTTGTGCCTGTTTGTGCCGAAGCGTCTGTCCGAACACTTAGGCCGGCGTCCCGGTGCACGCGCCCGGACACGCGCTGCGCTGTTGTCTCGTCTCCTTTGGCCGAGGCCAGGCATCTGATTCTCATTACCGGGTGGGAGGAACAGGAAGGCGCTCCGCTAATGCACAGCCTCGCGGAGCCGCGGACGGGCCTCCGTTCTGGTGTGAAAGACGGCATTGTTGTCGTCGTTGTTGTTGTTGTTGTTGTTTTTGCAAGTCATCTCTGTCAAACACAATCACCGCCTCTGAAAAAGCCCCATGTGATAAAAAGAGACATCGTAGTAATTGAATTTTGAGATAAACGTGCTTTGATCTGCTCTAATAAGGTTTAGTTCAACATAACACTGCGTGTGGACCTTATATCCATAATATTCTTGTTTTTGGACTTGATTGTCTCCTCCAGCGATGGAGAGCCACGGCGAGTGCGAGATCAAGGTGCAGCTCAACTGCAGCCACTGTCAGATGCAGAGCTGCAAACAGGAGGAGGACACTCGCCTCATTCTGTGCCTGTGTGACGATGACGAAGTCCTGGCCAGCGACAACGTGACCTGCATCAGGACCGTGGGTACGTACAGTAGCCTCGCGTATTTGTTTTTAACGTAATCGCTCCTCAGCCTTTAACTAACGGAGCCTCTCCCCCCGTCGCTGCCAGAAGCCTCCCAGGGCCCGGCGCCGCAGGGCCAGATGTCGGCGTCGCTGATCTGGGCCGTCGTGGTCTCCACCGTGGCCAGCAGCGTCGCGCTGATCTGCACCACGCTCATCCTCAGTAAGCGCCTCCTCGCTGTCTGTGTGCAGTCTGTCCCCTCCACCTTCCACCGCCTGTGAACTCATGCTTCCAGATGTTACTGAGGAGACAAACAGAAGCGCCCTCGACCGGCGCCGGCTTCAGTACCCGTCTCTGCACCAGAGGATGAAAGCAGTCGCGGGGATGAAGTGTATGAAGTGTAGGGACGAATCAAGGCGTCAGACGTGTCCTTTCTCCCAAGTTTATACTGCAGATGTGAAATGAGATAATGAGATAATGGAAGTGGTTGCAGCTTAATATTACACTATTCCATGCTGCTTCTAGCATCTACCGTTCAATTATAAGTATCAAAGAGCACATATACTGGAGGCATCTCGTCGTATAGATCTATAATTGGCTTCAAAGCAGAAAGCTCTGACATTTGAAGCTGCTCTCGGCTGGAGACGCGGACGAGCGAGCGAGATTAGGCCGCAGGAAGTGGCGCAAGGAGAATGGAGCGCCGTGATTGCACAGCCACGGCCATTTGGAACAATGGGAGCGAAATGCGGCGCGCACCGCGGCAATCACGCTCACCCACGGACGTGGGCGTGGACTCGGCTTCGGCTAAGTGGTGTTTACACGGAGCGCCTGCTTCAGAATGATGAGACCGATGGATTCACTTTACTCTCTGCAGCGTTGATCTGATACTATGCAAAATAAAACTCTTGTCTTTATTTATAGTTCGTCTCCAGTTTTACTAAGAACATTTTGCATTCATGTTGAAACAGGACAGTGAGGGATCACAAACCTACTTATAGTCTTTTCTCCATTGCTGTCACGTTCTTGACGAGCGTCTGCTGCCGATAAATGGGGAAGGAGTCTCAGGATTTGGCTGATCCTGCACCTAGCGTGGCTTAAGCTGTAACTATACACGTACAGAAAGCGCTGAATATTAAGCGAAGCTCCGTTTCTCACAGCCACTTTTAGCAAATCTGCACGGCTTCCTGACTTCCTGAAGCATATCGATTGCAGTTCGGGCCCCTGAGACTTGAACACGATCCAATGAGAAAAGCTTATGGGAACATACAGCGAAGCCCGTCTGAGGAAATTGTTCGTGATTCGTGAAGCCTCTGTTCATATAGTAAGTTGGTTGATTGGCTTTCTGTCAAGTGCAGACATGGTGTTGAATACGAAACACTGAGATTTTAGGTGGTTGCTAATGCAAGATACAATGATACCGCGGCGTCATGGAGAATCAACAACATGTGGGTTTGTAACAAATGAAGTAGAGCACCGGGCAGCAGGTTTGGGGGAAACGGGCATCGATGGAGATGCGTCATGTTTCAGAGGAATGGAAGATGCATTAGCGTGGATGTGGGTTAGTGCGGGTTCGACCAGACCAGCGAGTGTGAGTCATGGGTTTAATGGTCTTTTCTGAGGTGCCGTATAATGAAGCGTGGATCCAGTCTGTGCCGTCACAGCGTCCGTCCTCAGACTCTGCTGTTTGTTGGTCATGAGCCAAATACTCTATAGTATAAAACCTGTATGTATGATGGATGGATGAATATACATGGAGCGTCCAACCACTCACTGCATTTACAAGTGAATAAATCAAGTCATAAAAGAAAAAAACGATGACGCGGACATTTCTTTTATTTCTGAGCTTGTAACGAAGGAAGACACACACACACGCGCTTCAGGTTAACAGTGTCTCTTCACCTGAGCTCTCCCCCATGCAGGGAGGTAGTCTGTTCCCTGGGCGCCCCCCTCTCCTCCCCTCCCCTCCTTCTTCCCCATCCTGAACCCAGTCCCTAGCACCTGCACCGGGCGATGGCTCGACGGCACCTCTTACCTGCACGCAACGCCCCCTCCCTGGCAGACTACCGACCTGCATCGGGGACGTGGCTCTGCCTCCACGGCGGGTGAGTCCCCACTCGCTGGCGCAGACGGTCTAGGAGCAGTAACCGAGGCGAGGACGTCCCCCCTGCAGCACACGAACCCTTGCGTTGGTGTGCAAGAGAGAACCCGAGCAGCTTTCTGGGACTAATGAAATCCCTGAAAGGAGTTTTGGGCCCTCCCTGTGTTACTGCTCCTATGTGTGGGCTTAGGATTTCATGTCGTCGATGCTAACGTCTTAGCTCGCCTGTCCCTCTGTCTCACCCCGTGTCCAGTGTGGTACCGCCGGAAGAACGACCTGCACGCGGTGAGGGGTCGCCTGCAGAGTCCCGAGTACAAGCTGAGCAAGATCCGCTCGTCCACCATCATGACCGACTACAACCCCAACTACTGCTTCGCCGGGAAGGCCGCGTCGCTCAGCGAGCTGAAGGAGGTGCCGCGCCGGAACATCACGCTCCTCAGGTACGCACGCGCGCCGGGGCCGCGGTTTCGCCGGCAGCAGGCCGCGCAGCATCATGACCGCCTGCTCTCCCTCCAGGGCTCTGGGCCACGGCGCGTTCGGGGAGGTCTACGAAGGACAAGTGCTGGGGATGAACGGCGACAACGGCCCCATGCAGGTGGCCATAAAGGTCAGATCTCTGTCTGAGGACAAGTTGCACCTAAATGCTAGGAAGGATGGAAGCGCCTCATTAGGATCATTACAGATAATCCACTCGACGTGGTTGCTCGTGTTTCTCCCATTTAAAGGTCACGCGCGCGTGTAGAGACAGGTTTTTGACGAGACAGGTTTTTGTGAAATGGCAGAGGAGGCTGCTGCTTAATATGAAAAAGCAAGATGCAATCAAATCCATACGTTGCAAATTCATCAGGACTGTTCCCTGTTAATTATAATCCATGGCTGTGAAGAAGCCGCATGCAGATTTGTGTAATGGGGTCTCCTCGGATCACCTTTGATTTGCGGCTGTGAGGCAAAAGAGAGAACGGGCTCACAGAAAAGTGGGAGCTCCCCATGGGTTTGTCTGCCTTTTCAATAGCCTCCTGATTAGGTCTAATGATGTCTTCCTTCTTGACAATCGCACACACTTGAGCTGCTTTTCTGACCCTTTCGCTCCTCAGACACTTCCAGAAATCTGCTCGGAGCAGGATGAAATGGATTTCCTGATGGAGGCTCTGATTATGAGGTACGTTTGTAGCTGTTGCTCTTCTATCATTATATTATGTCCTCTGGCTGCTTTATAGTGGGGTTTACACAGCGGCTCTCCAGAGTCAAACGTTCCTGTGCGACAAACTTATCAGCAATCGAAAAGATGAGGTGTTGATTATTAGGACGGAGTAATAAAAGTCCCAAAATGCTTCAAGAACACGAATGAGCCTCAAGTGCAATCAGTGATTTGAGGCAATGAGAGACGAAAGCAGTTGAAGGCCACATTTTTGTGTGTTCTCTAAGTAAAAAAGGAAACAAATTTCTGGTTATGAGCTTTCCTTTTTTGTGAAGTTTTGACCCTGGAAGCCTCCATTAGGACTTTGCTGAAGCATTCAGGCAGTTTGCATCAGTACGTTACCTTTCAGGGATTCATCTGGTCACGTTTGCCTCTGTGTAAACCGCACGTGTGCCTCTCGCCGACTAACGGCTGTCGCTGCCTCTGTCCACGCAGCAAGTTCAGCCACGACAACATTGTGCGCTGCATCGGCGTCAGCCTGAACATCCTGCCGCGCTTCATCCTGCTGGAGCTGATGACCGGGGGAGACATGAAGAGCTTCCTGAGGCTGAACCGGCCGCGAAGCGTAGGTCCACGGCGTGTGTGTGTGTGTGTGTGTGTGTGTGTGTGTGTGTGGTGGCACTAAACCGAGCTGTGCTCCACCCAGGGCCAGACCTCCTCCCTCACCATGCGGGAGCTGCTGCAGATGGCCAGAGACATCGCCTGTGGCTGCCGCTACCTGGAGGAGAACCACTTCATACACAGGTTGAAAACCAGTCGCCCCACTTGAATCAACCACAACCAATGGAAGCGATTGGCCATTTTACCGCCGTTATGTAACAGATCCTGTGCTTCTCAGGGACATTGCTGCTAGAAATTGCCTGCTCACATGTCCCGGGCCGAACCGAGTGGCGAAGATTGGAGACTTTGGGATGGCACGAGACATTTACAGGTCTGAACCGGTGACAGGGCACAACGCACACAGTCAAATGGGACCGATCTGAAACGCCCTCGATCTCAGTCTGGGGCTGGACTTGTGTTTACAGAGTTCATGGCCTTATGATATTTACCTAACTGATACTAAGTCCACATTGCTTTCCACCAGGGCCAGCTATTATAGGAAAGGGGGTCGAGCCATGCTGCCAGTCAAGTGGATGCCACCGGAGGCTTTTCTGGAGGGAATCTTCACCTGCAAGACTGACACATGGTATAAACACACAGCAGTAAAAACGCAGGCTGTCATGTGTTCGTGCTAACTGCCGTCCCACCACATCTATTACTCAGACGTCCTAACAGGAACTGCGCATTAGTGTAATGTTCCTTGTCAATAAACAATGAAAATCAGACTTCGACAACATTTTCTTCCACTTTCAAAAGCCGTCAGCGAGCCAGGCCATTCTTTTGGAATGTTGAAAGCTTAATTGCAGCTAATTGGAAACGCTTCATGTGGTCAGGACAATGACATCCACAGAGATTTTCTCAAGAGTTTTACTACTAAGCGGAACCAGACCGACCTACAGAGATCTGTTAACGTTATTAAGCGGAACAGCATCTGGTGAGGAGGACGCCCTTTTCCTGTAGCCGAGATTCAGTCAAAACAGAGAGATGAGCAACGTCTAAAACATTTCTCCGGCGGCAAAGAGCTTCAAAAATGTAGTAAGGCCCAAACAACATCGGATGTCATGATTTGGAAAAAGCTGGGTTCTATATTGTGAAAAGAAAGAAAACCATATAGCAGGGGCAACTTTCATAAAGCACAGCTAAATTCTTCCACCTTCTCATCAGTAGTAGAAGCGAAAACAGTGGGAGTCAGTGTGTCGTTCTACTAAAAAATAAAATTGGTGCAGACCTGATCTCAGGCAAAGATGGCAGCAGTTTTTGATGAGCAGTCAAAGGGCACTGCAGCTTAATTCACTGACTGTGGTGAGAGGAAAATCCACACTAAAGCCTGCCAGCAAGGTTTGTAATTGGACTCAAATGGGGAAGATTTGTTCTCCGGCTGAGCAGGAAACTCACGGCCTTCTTGCTCTGTTCACTAAGGCAGTCTGCTGCGGGTCTGTGTCTCCCCCTGCAGGTCGTTTGGGGTACTGCTGTGGGAGATCGTCTCCCTGGGCTACATGCCCTATCCTTGTAAAACCAACCAGGAGGTGCTGGAGTTTGTCACCAGCGGCGGCAGAATGGATCCTCCCAAGGGCTGCCCAGGGCCTGTGTGAGTGTGGCCTGGCTGCAAAGCAGTAGTAGTATTACCTTAATACACAGATAAGGAAATATAAGGAGTACATTTTGAAGGAAAGTGTGTTTTGCTGCAGATATCGAATCATGACCCAGTGTTGGCAGCACTGTCCTGAGCACCGGCCCAACTTCTCCACCATCCTAGAGAGAATCAACTACTGCACTCAGGTACATGTGATATATGATGGGAACAGCACTACTGGATTTATGTGTTTATGTGTGGCCACTCTTTCTCTTTGACCCGTTATCAGGACCCAGACGTGATCAACACGCCTCTCCCAGTGGAGTACGGGCCGACTACGGAGGACGACTGCGGTGCCGTGACCCGTCCCTCTGACCAGATTTCCAGCGGCCTCGCTCCACTTCTGGTGTCTCGCTCCGTTCCCCGGGATCCTCCCTTCCAGCTGAGTCAGCCGGGCTCGGCCCCGCTGCCCCCGCAGCCCACCAAACCCCGTCTGCTTCTACAGAGGAGCCAGCCCGTCCACCACGAAGTGAAAGCGTGCTGCGAGGTGCTGGAGCCGTCCTGGGCCGAGCCCGTCCTCCCCTCCGCTCTGGTGCCGGACGGGGGTGGGGGCGCGGGAGGCCCCTGGCAGCCGCCCGAGCCGCCCCATCACCGACCTTGTACCCGAAACAGCTCCTCGTCAGGAAGCCAGCGGCTGAAGAACAAGACCAAGAACCTGTGGAACCCCACTTATGGCTCCTGGGTGCTGGAAAACTTCAGGGGTAAGAAAGCAGTGGCTCAGACTCAGTCCATGCCGCTGTCGGGCACCGCCCCCCCCACCTCCTATACCCAGACCTGCACCCCCGCCTCAGAGAGCAGCGAGGCTGGGTGCGATAACGCCACCAGCACTTCCGCTACCCCACCCCCTTCCTGTCTGACACCAGCCGCCCCACCCGTGTCCTCGCATCAGAAGACCCCAGCGGGCGGCACCGCGATGGCCGCCGTGGACCTGGCCAAGCTGCAGAGCTTCCCCTGCGGCAACGTCAACTATGCGTACGACGAGCGAACCCACGAGGCAGAGGGTCTGCCCTCGGTGGCGCCCAAAGCAACAGAAGCCAGCCCCAGCATCCCTCCTGCCCAGAGCTGCTCCTCCGGGACCAGCCTGGCAGCGCCGGGATTCCAGGCCTCCTCGACCCGCATGCCCAAGCTGCTGCTGAAGCGCCACTCCAGCTACGGAGCCGAGGACGCCAGGAGGCAGGCCAAAGCAGAGAAGCCCCCACGAGACCGCGACTCGGGCTTCTCTCTGTCTGAAGACCTTAGTGTGACCCCGATCTAAGGAACCGAGGACCAGAACCTTTCCCTTTGACTCAAACTCTGGATTAGAGCTCTGCCGCGGTGGAGGGGCCACAGCGTCCCATTACTGGGGCTCCTGGAATGCTGGAGAACCCACTTGAACCCTTTCCCTGCACTGTGATGAAGAGCCACTGGTAGCGGAACACTGAAGCCGAGACTCTGGGCAGCTCACTGCACTGGGACTCATGGCTCACGGCCGCGAGTCCTTGCTGCCCTATGACTCAACCTTTCCACTCAGTTTTCTTTTCTAGAATGTGTTGCACCATTGGTAGCAGTTAGTTGTGATTTGTAGTGTGCAGCCAAAATGACTGTTGTGCTTCTTTAGACTTGTTAATTTCAGCAGCTTAGTTGGTGTTAGTTGGTTAATGAAACATTGGTTTGACTGACAGGTTCTTGCTTCTTGCGCCTGAAGGTTATTCTTGATCCTTTTACGTAGTGGAAATGATCCTAACATGAGGTTGACTCACTGGACTTTGTAGAGAATTTTGTTGGTTTTGTTATGACACTGTTTCAAACTGGGAAAAACACTGGGTGAGTTTAGATCTTTCGTTTTTTCCTCCCTTAGCGACCTTAGCTTAGCGGTGTCGCTAGCTACGTCTAGCATCGCTCCCCATCTCCTCTGAGACGGATCCCGGCTCGTTTTTCCAGTAAGTTAGATGCGAGCGTGTTTCCAGAAAGCAGCTACTTCTCATACGTTCACCTGAGCCCATTCAGTGCTAGCGCACGCTCTCGTCCCGCTGGAGGCCTCAGAAATGCGCAAGCACAGTCTTTCTCACCGAGATCACCCAGCTGTGAAACGATGAGCTATTTTTCTACGCGCCTCCTTACACTGGACTAACCTGTTGCACTTGGGTTTGTGTTGTCCTTCATTTATCGTTACTGTACTTGTAGTTGATCACTGCCATTATATTACGCTGCAGCCCTGGATGCAGCTCGTACTGATCTTTACTCAGCAGGGGGAGGTATTCAGCTTTCAAATACCAAACCCAACCTTTACTATAATACTCAAAGGTTTCAATGTGAAAATCTCTGCTCTGCTTTGATATTTTTAGTTGTTAGTTACTTAGTGGCCCCTTGTATACAAGTCCTTATTTAGAGGGAGGTTGTGTTGAGTGAACTCATTTACTATATAAAGCTTCTGTTTATTTTTAGGTTCAGGCCTGTTTATTTTAGTTGCTCGGCAATTTGAACGTGACATCTACATTTAAAAAACATAACTTTGTAAATGGTTCACGTAGTTTTTTAAATACTAATTCTTAGGGAGACATTTGTGCCGTTATGTGTATTTAATTATTTTTTTCTATGATCTGTTTTCCTGCATTCTTTATGTAGCGTTATGCCTCAACCAAAATTGCAAAGGCGTTCTATGCAATATACTGTCCTTCACCCTCAATAAATCAACATTTATTGACACTATTTGTGTGATTGTACCCACGTTTTGCCACTTAAATAACAAATGAACAAACCCCTGATTTACCCATAAAATAACAAATGGTCTTTTTTTATACTGTGGAAAATTAAGGGGTATTTTCCCCATTTTAATTCAACCATAATTTGAATTAAAATTGATTGTATGTGTACAGCACTTCTTACATGTGACCCAGACCAAACAAACGAATTACTAGTTTGATTATAAAGAAATACAATCAGTGAAAGTAATAATTGATAAACAATAAATGACAATGATTCACACTGAGACATTAATCATACAGTTGAATCATTATGCAGTACTATAGTTAATTGTGTTTTACTGTTCTAGTCAGATAAGTATGAGGTCTGTGACCCAGTCAGGGATGTTGTGCTTTAATAGTCATGATTCCTCCCTTTCTCCTTGATATTATGAGCATTTCGTTCACATGCGACGTCTCTGAAAGCGAAACGCACAGTGTCTGCACTTTCACTTCTCTTGAATTAGTGTCAGTTAAATTTGCTCAGCTAATGACAGTTCCTCCGCTCCTCCCCGTTCAGCGTCCATTGTCCTTCCTGTCAGTGTCGGCACCAAGCGCCTCATGCCAGATTATTAAAGGCCGGAGCCCAGAACTACTGGGGTGCAGCGCGGATCTGCCTCCAGGCAACTCTGAGCTCCTTGTTTCACCATGATTACACCACCCAAGGCACATGAGCCCCATACGAACCAGAATAGAGTTCCTCACACCTGGTTGTGAGTCAAAGGTCATTGGCCACCAGTTTCTGTAGTTTGCTGATCCTCTTTGGTGTCTGAACGAGTTTCTTCCCCCGGCCCTTGGCTGCTCACACACTCCAGCGTGTGGATGAGGTTGTCCAGCCCCCACAGGTACCCGTCCTCCCGGTTGCCCTCCTGCCAGGGAATGGCGTGGCTTAACGTCTGGCCCTCCGGCAGCGCGGTGGTCTTGCCAAAGTCAATAATCCAGACCTCGGCGCTGCCCGTGTGGTCGTGGATGAATAGGAGGGAGCTGCCGATGACCTGAGGGGAGCAGCAGGGATCGCGTTAGGTTGCGTTCAAGCTCTTGAGGAGCGTTTCAGATGTTTTCGGTTGAGTTTGTCGTTGAGATCGTCACCTCGTGTCGCTTGAAGAACTCTGACGCCTGCAGGGCTCGCCGGATCTCTGACAGTCTCCTCAGGTAAGACTTCTGTGTTCCATAACACAAAATAAATAGTTAAATGCTAACATTGCCTTACTCGAATTACTTAATACAGAGATATGAATAATAAATAAATATATATAAAATAATAAAAGCATTTAAGTCAGTGTTTACGCAGCATCACGTATATTTGGAAACTGTCACTGTCATAGAACATCAAATACCATTATGAATATTTGCTTTGTGAAATGTAGCTGGATTTACTCTATAGGTTCCACCGTGCAGTCCAAACACTCCTCCATCAATAGACCTGCCCCAACTTCAAATGCACGGTCCGACAAGAGGACGCGGCCCGTAAATGTCCAAACACGGGAGCGCTCGCTCAGCTGAGTGTTTGTAGTTGGTGTAGCCTTGCAGAACATGTGTGCGTATGCAATGTAAATATGATTAGCCCAATATGAGTAGCTGCCACGTACTACGATGCCGTCGTCCCGGCCCACGAAGTCCCTGAACACCTGGATGACGTCCGGCTTCGATTTGGTTTTCTTGAAGTCGGTTCGACACGTGCCGTCGCATTTCTGGAGCGGAAGAAAGCAACGTCACGCTGACTGGCCACTTTATTAGGGACACCTGGACATCTGATTCAGCAACAGGCTGAACAGGCTATTATTCTAACTATAACTCTAATGAATATTTGCTCCCAGCCGTTCACCTTGATCCCTTCTATCCTGAAGCCCAGGTTGTGAGTGGAGCTCAGGGTCTCCCTCCACTGCATGTAGCGCGGCTTGGTGACGCCGCGCTGCGAGTGCTCCTGGGGGGTCGGCCCGGTCTCGTCTACCTCCACCATCTTCTTGTACAGGTCCTCCCTCGGCTTGGGCCGCTCTCGTGCTCGGACGAGCTCCTCCTCCAGGTATGTCCTGAGACGGCAGGACAAACAAAGCCTTCAGGTTCCGGCAGTTTCTGAGCCTGTTTCATTTCTGTAAAGGGCTTGCCCTGCATACAGTACACGCCCCAAGTAATTAAGGTGTGAAAAGCTAATTATAGTCAATGGTTTCTTCTCAGCTACTGAGGTTTTATCACGTACAAGACAGACACCACTGTCTAAATCATGTCTGTTGTTCTGGTACAGCAGCACATTTGCCCTCATTGGATTCATAACAGACAGTTTTGTGCAAAGCAGATGTGAATTTCAGTTTCAGTTTGCGAGGCCTCCACTTCCTCTGTGCAGAAGAGGGAAGCTGAGGGGAGACTCCAGAGCGCAGCGCCTCGCCGCGCGAACGTCTGAATGTGTTTGTGCAAGCTGGCGGTTTGGCAGCCTTGTGGTCGCCAGTGTTTTTGACAAAGGGGAGTCTCCAGGGACACCCTGAGCGCGAATGTGCGCACGCGGCGTCAGAGAACGCAGGCGCCGACGCCGAGTAGGTCAGAAAAAGAGTGTGTGCGTCTGTAAACGCACGAGTGTCTGGAAATGAGGCCTTCGCGAGGTCGGGCGTGCGCGTCGGCGCCAGGCCGCGCGCTGGGTTGTGCGTTCGCGCATGTGAGTGTGTGTTGGCGCGCGTTCACATGGTTCAGTGAGGCACCCGCCCGCTGTGGCAGGAAGCCAAGCCTTCAGCCTGCAGTTACAACAGGTGTTCCCTTGTAGAGCACAAAATGCTGCAGGCCACATGCGTCATCGTCAGCATCAACACAACGCACACACAAACAGGGGAGGGAACAACACTGCCTCACCTCACTCCCATCTTGCAGTCCATGACGTTGGGGAGGTCAAATTTGGCCAGTAAGTCGGTCATGTGGAGGAAGAACTCTCCGTCTCGTTCCGCGACGCCGTGGAAAGCGGGAACGAACGGGAGCAGCGCGTCGCCCTGCACCTCCTCGAAACACTGCTTCTCGTTGTCGGAGAACTTCTTCAGAATGGTGCCCTCGTCCGCTGCTTTGAAGTTACCTGAGGAGAGACCGCCAGCGATCTTTTAGGCCCCTCCGACGAAGCAAATGAGCCGTTAGCAAACACTGGGTTTTCCAGTCGACCTCCAGAAACGTGCCAGTGAACACAGCTGGGCGTTGCTGTGAAACTAAGGAGTGTCTCTAACCTGAAAACCATCTAAACTCCGAGTCTTTACAAATCATTGTTTGCTGCTGCTCCAGCTCATTAGGGGCCAGAGCAGGTTAACAAGACACAGGGTGACACATTCAAGCTGGAGACGAACATCTTGAGACTTTCACAGTCGCCGTCACGAATGGTTTGAGATCAGCGACAGCGTGATACGATCTAAACAGGTCAAACCTTTATGGCCGGCCAGCTGAACCCAGTTCAGTTTCCGTCTCTGAGCGCTGAAGGACCAGTGGACGATCGTCTTCAGCTTCCACCACGGTTTGCTCTGAGGACGAGCAAGAAAGCAAAGTGAATGAATGCTATAAGAGACGGGAGGACGACGAGAGCAGAGGCATGTTTCTGTCTGGACCGACGCTGGTCCAAGATGGCTGACACATGAATATTAACGGTATCAGACCATCATTTCTAGCCAGTCGGCCTAAGCCAGGCTGCGTGAAGACTCCAATCTAGGTCAGCTAAATGCCATATCTGTAGAAACTCATATCTGCATTAACATCTCCATTCAGCAGCTCCAGCTGCTTGTCGATGGGCTCTTAACTTCAGCTTTGCAGAAAGACCTGATGGTTCCGAGGTGTGAATATGTTGCATGAATGCTGCATTGTGTGTCATCCTTAGTCAGACTTTCGACCTTTGTGCAAAACCCTCACATTCAGCAGCAGCGGACGCCCTGAAGCGCCGCCGCCTCGGGCTCTGGTTAATCTGCACCCACTCGCGCGCGATCGGTGGCGGATTTTCACGAGCGCCGCTCACGAGCAGCACAAGTGTTTGTTTGTTTCATGTGTGCTGGAGGACTCCCCTCCTCGTTCTCCTGCCTCGCTCGCTCACTCGCTCGCCCAGGGACAGCTTGCAAGTTTCACAGAGGCGCTCAAACGCTTCACACTTGTGGGGAGCTGCCTGCGTTTTCCCATCAAAGAAATAAAGGTTTTAGCATTTGATGTTTTCATATTAACTGAATAAACCACCCAAGGTCCTGTCTTCGGGGTCGAAGGGGTCATTTGAAGATGTGATCTGAACTGAAACAGGAAATGAAGCGGGGGCCGAGTGTCTCGCACCAGGAGCCTGCAGCAGCCAGACGGATGTCAGGGCTCCACTCGCTGCTGATATCACACTACGAGGCCCGTGCAGTCATGTAACATGTCGGCCGAACGTTGGGACCGCGTGTTGAAACGAAGGGGAGTCGTGTGGAGAAGTGGAGTCATGATGGGAACACGATGACGCGGGAAATGTCATAGTTACCACGACATTAGTCACAGGGTGCCATCACGACAGAGGGAACAAGACTTCAGAATAATGACAACCATAATAATAATAATAGTCTACTGTAAAGCTGACTAGTGTTTGTTTAAATCGCTGTTTCTGCTGACATCACATGCAGATGATGTACAGATGTCCTGCTGAACAGAAGAAGTGATGCAACCCTATGACAACTATCCAATTATCTCCACTTTAATCTGCTGCTAAAGAAAATATAAACAACACTTCACGTTAGCGTTTCCTAATACGCTGATACAGAACCACCAGCGCTGGACGATGTAATAAGAGCAATGAAACATTAGAGAAATAAAGCCTTGCGTTCTGTGGCCTCGGGAGCGATTACACTGTATGTTATGTTGAAGGGCCGCTGCCTGTGGCGCTAACACGTTTACCAAGGGTGTAGCTGGTGCGTCCCAGCCCACAGGCCTGTGTTGAAACAATCTCTGAGTACACACAGCAAATCTTTATTATATGTTTTTAATTTACCGGTACCGATTTAAAAGCGGGCAGTAGGATTATTATGAGATATGAGCCATGAGGGAGCACCGTGAAAGCAGCCGGGCCTTGGCTCCGGGACCCGTCCGCTGTTTGCCTGCTCTCTGCTCAGACACACCTTTTGTAGGTGCCGCGCGCTGACTCAGCGCTCGGCTAATCTCGCCGTCGTCAATAGCAACGTTGGAAACACACCGCTGCGCTGCTGGGACGGGGCGACTCCCACAGACAGGTTTTTTCTGGTCGGGGCCGCGCGCTCTCTTGCATGTCTGTCTATTGACTCCGCTCTAATGGCTTGGAATCCATCGGCGCGTCTCCGTACGTGCATTAAAGTGTGAAACAGATGAGGCCACGCGCTGATACGCCGCCGCTTTTGACTTCCTGCAGTGGTTCTTCGTTAAATGTCAAAGGCCAAGGCTCAAATTGGCCAGTGACCACAGAAAAAGCACTGTTGCCCAATAGCATGGTAGTCTGTGCTGCGTGGGGGTGTTTGTGTGTGGGATGAAGAGGCATGAGCATAAAAAAAATTTAAAAAAAGCTGCTATTTTCAGAGCGAACACGACCGATACTTTAAAGACACTGTCCGTGCGTCTGAGCCTTGAGGCCGAGTGGACGCTCTGCCAGCTCTCCCCCCACAGGCTCCACAGGACGGGCCTGTTTACAAGACGGTGACAGCTACAGGCCTTGTATGGTGAAAGCAGGGACAAGTGGACACACACACACACACACACACACACTGAACGTCTGAGCCTGACTCCAGTAGTCTGATGGAGTAGACAAAAAGCAGATTATAGCGTTTTCACAGCGTTGACTCACACTCAACTTCCCTTCACGTCGCACAAAGAAGCGACAACCTCGCCGTTCGACGCTCACTGTGAAACATCCCGATCCGCGCTCCCGTGAAGCACAGACAGGTCACGCTCAGTACAAAGTGGCGCCCGGCGTCGCACGCGGCGGCGGCGCGACACCGCAAAGGAGCCCTCTGGCTTTCAGGTGCTTCTTCGTGTCAGTTTCAGTTCACGCGCGCGTGATGGGAAGAGCTTTGAAAGGCCATTAAACCTAGGAAGAGCTGAGATGAGTGGGTGTCTTCATTTCCTGAGGTGCTGCGCGCGTGTCCTCCGCCGTGATCTCAGGCTACGGGCGAGGGGAGAGCGGGCGCGCGAGCGGGCGCAGACGTAAGTGAAATGTAGAAGTGGCCTCGTCCCCGGGGGAGGACGCGCGGACGAACTAAACAAATGGTCGAACCACGCGCCATGGCGCCGAAGCGCTGCCTTCACGCCCCCAGACAGATCCCAGCGGAGGGGAAGCGGCGCAGAGTGCTGTCGATGCGCCTCGCTGCTTCTTGTTTGCGCTCTTCCTCGCTGCAGTTAGGTGATTATAAAGGATGTTGATCTACAGGTAAAAGTGGAGGTCGGGGATGCGTGATTCAAATGTTTTATCCTCCATTTAGAGAGACGGTTGCCGTAATGATTTAGTCATGCATTATGTAACAGTGTTTCTACAGAGAGTGTTTTGAATTATTTAACGCATTTTGTGCCTGGGAAATAATAGCACTGCTAATTTATTCCCCTGTAAACATCTGGAATCACTAATGGAGCCGAAGGAAGCGGCTGGAACAAGCGCTGCCGCGCGAGCCTGATCGCTATCTGCGTGGGGTTTCCTCACCTCCGTGTCCACCAGGTGCTCCAGCGTGATGATGCCTTTGCTTTTGCTCTCGTTGTCGCTGAGCAGGTCGTCCTCGGACTCCACGGCGGAGGAGCCCGTGGAGGAGATGGACGAGCTGGACAGGTGCCGGCGCAGCGTGCCGTCCGCCGCGTCGTCCCAGTCCTCCTGCTGCATCTCCCGGGAGCAGCCGCCCCCCTCCGGGGTGATGGTGACCTGCGGTACCTGGCGCGGCTCCATCACTCCGCCGTGGGACGACGGCGCGACGTGGGCGGCTTTGTGCTGGAGCTCATCGCAAACCTGGCCCTGCTTCCCGGGCGCCCGTCGCTCCACGCGAGACCCCTCGTTAGCAGCGGTTCCACAGAGCCCGAGGTCCTTTGAGGTCCTCCTCCGGCCGCCTTTGGGCATCGGAGACGCGGGTCGGAGACAGAGGCGCAAACGCTGCTTCGGCTCAGCCTTCAAATCTGGTCATTTCACTTCCACAAAGTTCTGGCCACAGTTTGACTTCGGCTTCGCCGTCGCTGCCCCTCGGCGCTTCCTTCTCGCTTTCTGCTCGAGCTTCACATTCTCAGACGGTGCCAGCAGCAGCCCGTGCGCTCCGCGTCTGCCTCGGGCGGAGGGAACCCCTCTCTGCTGGTGGCGTGGCTCGATCCTGCTCGTACGCGGTTTACACACGCGCGTCGACGCACACACTTACACACCTACACAAGATGTGTTATCTTCCGCATTTCTCGCTTCCTGACTGAGAAAATATTACAACACGGAGTTAGCAGTAGTTCCACACTTGCTTGTGCCTCGCGGTTATGAAGACAAATCTGGTGCTAACAATGAAATAGGCAGTAGAATATGCGAAGCACCGCAGCGACGCGGAAAGAATGTTGTAGTCGACGCGTCTACGCTTCTGCAGAAACGCGCGCGCGCGCGCGTGCACACACACACACACACACACACGCACACACACACACAATTTTAGAAAAATAAGTAAGTTTTGAATAAATAAAACATTTAATATATGCACCCAGTAAATGATTATAACAGTGTTGTTTCTTAATTTGTAAGGGTAATTTATGAAAATACAAAAAATGTTTACATAAAGGTCCTAAAAGCGACCATTTTGGAACCTGCAGGCAAAGGAAGTAATCTGCAAATATTTTAAACTTACATTTCCATATGCAACTTTTTTCAAAGCGTTGCTGTTGCCATAGCTATCCAGGGGGTGGCGCTGCTGTGCGGTAAACCATTCTTCTGACCATTCTTGAACTTTGGACTAGAAACAGCAAAGCCAAGATAGACTGAAACCAAAAGATGAATCACTTGTTACGAGAAAACACAGCAAACAACCTTGTCATGATCTCATCTTCAAGCCAATGTTTCTCGCTTCCTGTTGTTGTGTTTTACTAATATAGTTATTCTGTAGATTTCTGGTTAAACCTTTATAATATGATATTTAGAAACATTAGTTTGAACTTAAACAGAAAAAATAGTTCATCTTCTCTTTGTCTCTCTAGTCTCTTCCTCTTATTGGTGGTTGGCACATCCAGGCAAGCTCTTTCTCGAGAACTCCTGACTTTCCTGGAAAGACACCAAACACACTCACATATTTACATATAGAGAGAGGACATAGGATTTATACGTTTGTTACATATGATCAGATTTAGAAGAAGAAGAAGAAGAAAACCTTTAATAGTCCCGCAGTGGGGACTATTAAAGGTTTTCAGTGGAGCCACCAGACAGGTGAAGGATAAAAGAATACAAATAAAACTTCACTAACTCAGATCACTAACACATTTAATTATTGGAATGTATTCTAAAGGAACAAATACAGGAATTATACATAACGACTTCTTCTATCTATTCTAAGATGTCGTGCTCTGGTTGATTTCAGGTGCTTGAACCACTCCGGTCCGCTAGGTGGCGCTAATGCGCATGTAAACTGTGTGTCGTTTCTGGTACTGGTATTTAGTGGCAGAGTGAGACCTCTCTTTTCTTCTGCACTTAAGTGGTTGATTCGACAGGCAAACTCAGTGTCTGGGAGTTTTGTTTATTCGTGCTCAGCTAACAGCTCGTAATAAACGCCATGCTTGCAGTAAGAAGCGCTTTCCGTCTGGGCTCCAGGCTTCATATCCCGGCGGTGGCCAGGAGGGGATGCGCCGGGGCTGCTATCCCGGTGGACGATGTAGTGAACGGGCTCACCGAAGAGCAGATACAGGTTAGCCTCGGCGGCTAGCTAACGTTACACATGATGTCATTTGTGCAGCTGCTGGTCAAACTGTTTCACGAGGGCACATACAACAGAGGCGTGCTTTATTGACGTTTATTGCGTTTAACAAAGTTATGTAAGGACGCAACGTGATGACATGACGTCAGCAGACCTTGGTATTAGTTAGCTGACATAGCGAACCACGCTGCAAATCGATGCGTGCGTTTATACCTATTTAGTACAGGTGGGGTTATAATTGTTCTTCTGGAGCTGCGTTGAAAACTCAGCCCACTTGGAAGTACCACTATACACGGTAGCTACTACAGGTAACGTCTGCTACACGTGAACGGCAACGAGGGGTGAAAGGTTAAACGAGTAAAACGTGGAGCACCGATACACAAACGAGATTGATTGATTTATAACGGACGTCCTGAGGGTTCAGGGATGTTTTGGTTCAGTGAAGGAGACAGGAGGGCGCGGGGGGTGGTGGGGGTGAGGGTGGAGCTTCTACCACAGATCTGATTGGCTGAAAGAGGCTGCGTCTCAACCCTGTCAAACAGCAACAGCTTTTACCTGTAAAGATGAACAGATTTCTGTGTTTGTGAATTCATTTTACACACTGACGTGTAACTTCAACCCGTGTTGTTTGCAGAGTATTGAAACATAGCACAAAAACTGGGTCTAATTTTAGTTCATGTTTCAGTTATTTTAAAAGAGAGCAGATATTGTATTTACTGTTTTATGTGTTTTGCGCAGCTCAGGCAGACAGTTCGCAAATTCTGTGCAGAGAAGCTGGCGCCTTATGCAGACGAAATTGACAAGAAGAATGACTTTCCAGGAATGCGGGTGAGTTGAAGCAGTGCATTGTAAGTATGTGTAGGTCTCTGATAGGGTTGTAGGGCTCAGAAATCCACAGAAAATGAAATAACATGATCCACAATCATGTGTTTACAGATGTCCTGTGTTGCATGTTGTGGATAACTTTCTTATTTCTCCACCAGAAATTTTGGAAAGAGATGGGGGAGATGGGCCTGCTTGGGATGACTGCTCCAGGTAAGAAGAATGCAAAGAACCCTTTGTAGTTGAAGCATTAGTAGCTTTTTTAACCTATGAATTTTTTTAATATCTCTTTTAGTGGAGATTGGGGGCACAGGATTGGGTTACTTAGATCATTGCATTGTGATGGAGGAACTGTCACGAGTGGCTGCAGGTGTTGCTCTCAGCTACGGTGCCCACTCCAACCTCTGCATCAACCAGTTGGTACGCCACGCAAACGCAAAGCAGAAGGAGAAGTACTTGCCAAAGGTCAGAATCATAACATGGTAGATTAAAAAGCCTAAATAAGGAAGTTTGATTTCAGTACCTTCATGTGCATCTTTCCACATTATCAGTTAATAACAGGAGAGCATGTCGGAGCTCTGGCAATGAGTGAAGCCAATTCTGGTTCTGATGTTGTATCGATGAAACTCAAAGCCAAGAAGAAAGGTAAGTCACCATTTGAAGATATGCCATCATAAATATAATACTATCGTTAAATATAACTTTGTTTACTCTACCAAACATGAATTTAAAGTTATTTCCAAACAGAAAGTGTGAAGAGTGACTGCACCACTATCTTGTAGAAAGCTGTAGAAGTTACAGTATCAGACTTTATGAATTAAACATATAATCAACGCTGAAGCCTAATAAATCCTCTGAGCAGCTTTTCCGTGCTTCCATGCATAGATAAACCACCAAGCAATGTGTGTCAGGCAGCCCTCTGACAGACAGTAGAGAGACGTGGAGATACAGCTTGTTGCAGCACCATCAGCTCTGGGCCGGTGGCTGCAACTTATGTCATACCTTGTAAACAATAATTTGTCACATTATTCATTGGATAATTATATAGTAGTAGTATTTGTTTAAGGTGTTTCCATGATAAGAGGATACAGTGTTGATCTGTTTGAAAATGTGATGGCCTACTTATTTATGAGAAGGTGCATATTAATTAGCCTAAACAAGAGGTTGTACTTGAGCTTTCTCTGCATTAACCTAGAGTACGAGTAATATCTGTTAATATGTTCTAATGCCAGAGGAGTGTGTCAGTGATTTACCCTCTTTCTGTCTCTCAGGTGACTATTATGTCCTGAATGGCAACAAGTTCTGGATCACAAATGGCCCAGATGCTGATGTCCTTATTGTTTATGCTAAGACAGACCCTGAAGCCCATCAAAGAGGCATCACAGCCTTTATTGTTGAAAAGGTAACGCCATTCAAGTTCATGTGTATTTTTCTTTACCTCTGTGTGTCTCTGGGTTTCTGTATATTTCTCTGTATGTTTTGTAGGAAACGCCAGGATTCTCCACAGCACAGAAGCTCGACAAACTAGGCATGAGGGGATCCAACACGTCTGAGCTGATCTTTGAGGACTGTAAAATCCCAGGTATGTGCCTGTTCTGCCATATTCGCACTTGTGCTCTGTACAAGTGGGATTTTATTGTATTTTGATGTTTGTGCTTGTTGTAGAGTCAAACGTCCTTGGTCACTTGAATAAAGGAGTGTATGTGCTGATGAGTGGCCTCGATCTGGAGAGACTGGTGCTTGCAGCAGGACCAGTTGGGTACGTTCATACATAGAGTTAAACCAGACTATGTAGGGATTGTAAAATCATAATTCAAAATTATAATATACTGGACATCATAACTGGTTATTAAATGAGTTATTAAGTGAGCTTACAGTGTGCTTTCGTTAAATATTTCGTTGAATAGTAATTATCTTTCAGCATCATGCAGGCGGTTTTGGACTCTGCGGTTCCTTACTTACACGTCAGAGAAGCGTTTGGACAGAAGATTGGTCATTTTCAGGTGTGACCCTCACACTACAGGCTTGAACCTGATCACATACTGTGTACATGTACATGTGTTATACTGTATATTTGCCTTGTACCTTGCTGCTATTATTATTATTATTATTGTTATTATTATTATTATTATTATTGCTATTATTGCTGTCCTCATTGTTGCTATTGTTAAAACAATTCATTTTAATGGTTTGGTTATTATTATGTTATGTGTTGGTTGTACTCTGTGTGATAAGATCATTATGACTTAAATGGAAACCATCTATATAACAGAAAAAAACTTGGTGGGACTGTTGTAACAATGAACTATAAAACTAACATTTACCTTCATCTGTTCATAGCTAATGCAAGGCAAGATGGCCGACATGTACACCAGACTGAGCTCCTGTCGGCAGTATCTGTACAACGTTGCTCGGGCTTGTGACAAAGGACACATTAATTCTATGGTAAGAGGATTTTAATATCTTTTTTGTCTGTCTTATGATCCTATATGATAAGTCATAAATTGACAACGTATTTAACTTTCTGTTGCAGGATTGTGCTGGAGTTATTCTGTATTGTGCGGAGAACGCCACTCAGGTTGCTTTGGATGGTATTCAGTGTTTGGGTAAGTCATTTTAATATTTAGGTTTGTTGGTTGTAGCATGATTAGCAACTAACAGTTGCTAATCACCTCAGCTTTGTGTCACATTCGCTTTATGTGCGTCCCTTGCCGACAGGTGGGAACGGTTATATCAACGATTACCCCATGGGACGGTATCTGCGTGATGCAAAGCTGTATGAAATCGGCGCAGGCACCAGTGAAATACGCCGACTCGTCATTGGAAGAGCCTTGAACGCCATGTTCAGATAAACAGGACAGGAAGGAGAAATAAGACTGAATCAGAGGTCTGTCACCAATTAAGACTCCTGATCAAAGTGATTGTTTCTGCTCTTGGTTGAATCAGTATCGTCTGACATTTCAGTCCATCTACACAATACATGAAATAGCTGGCGCTGTGGTGGTGTCTCAAGCTGTCTGGCAATGGGAAGAACAAATGCTGATGTTGGTTTGTGGCGTTGAGGTTGTGTTGTTTTCTTTTTTAAGCCACTACTCTCGATCACTCATTTAACGACTGAAATGGCAATGAAGCAAATAACCCTACAGATTTTTCTTTTAAAAATATAATAGACCTTAGTGTTTTTATGCAGCACACATGGTGTGGATTGGAAATATAGCACAGTATACAGGTCTACGTGCCTTTTCTAAGGGAAACACAAGATGAGTTTGAAGATGAAGATTGATTTCAACGTTCATTAATGATCATCTGAGTGATGTCGGTGAGAATGTCTTCCCATGTAACTCAAACCTCCCTTTCACAGTGTCTGTAGTGTTTAGCATTAAATAAAAGTATTAAATGAGATGATTCTGGCCTAATTTCTTTTTTAACAAAACTTCCTGCACTGTTTGTGTGAATTAAACAAGACAAACCTTCTCTTCTAATGATGAGCTACACAGCCTCTCATTAAAGTTACATTTAAACATATCAACCACTGAACTACATTAACAGCTGAAGATGAATTTAAGGCACTTTTAGGAATTTGATTTTTAAAATATCCTGGAAACGTACTTTATCGGTGTAAATATCTATATAATATGTGTTACTGTTTAGAACCAGCCAGTAAACAGGGTTGTACCACATCACTGTTAAAACTGACCAATGTGTGTCTGTTTCATTAGACCTCAGATGTGCTTTTCTTAAGCAGTCGGTGCAATTAAGGCAGAATATGTAACTGTGTCCTAATAGACGATTTAATGCTTTGGCTCGACATTAAGGTTCGGAGTTGCGAGAGCACATCCAAACCTGAGCTGCTGCGTAGCCTCACGACCTGCCTGGTTCCCCCTGAAGCAGGAAGGGCTCCTCCCTTCAGGCGAGAGGTGCGAACTTCACGTGTGAATGTTTTCACCTCCCAAGAACAACGTGAAGTCATTCAGGTTGATAAAGAAAAAAAATATCGTTGGTTAATGCAAACCATTTACTATGAGTTAGTGGATGGTGTGTTTTTTTTTATAAACATTTAGCTCACGCACATATTAATTTGTAAGGCGTGCATGAGCGGAACATCGCAGGCCCGGCGGCAGGAGTCGCTGACATGTGGACGGCGCGTCCGTGGCCCTTTAAGAAACTCCATGTTTTCGCTACATGATGCGTCAACATAAAAAGCGGACGATGCTGCTCGGCTGCGTGGACGCACGCCGAAGTGAGCCGTAGTTCTCGGGGGCGCCGTCGAACGCCTCGCCCCGACCCACGGACCGGTGCTGCCGCTCGAAGTGGACCGGGCGGGCGGCTTTTGCGCCGCGCGGTTCGGAGCGACACGACGAAGGCTCCGCTCGCTCGAGCAACTCGGCATGAGTCTCCGTCCGCTCCGTTCTCCTCGTGCCCGTGCGACGAGCGCACACCTGACGCATCGCTACCTTTGGAAGTGACCCCCTCCTCGCCCCCCCCCCGCGCGTCCGAGCGGAGCTCCGATCCAAGTCTGCGAAGCGGTAAGGCACGAACCAGTCCTCCGGGTCCCGTCGCATCTGAAGGGAAAACTGAAAGTGTGCGGCGGGACACCGCTCGGTGCTGGTGTGATCCGTCAGCTGCGCGGGCGTTCAGATCGCCTCGGCGGAGAAAGCCTCGTTTACCTGAGCAACTTTAGGAGACGCTGTCACCTGCGCACGTGTCGTCTTTTGTGGCCGAGGCTCCAAATATCACACAAGCAGCTTCTGTTGGAGTAAAGTCCACAAACCGCTCGTGTTTATGGGTTTGATGGTGTTTAATGGGGATGAAGGAGACTTGAATTGCACAGGGATTCAGTTTTAAACTGAATCTGGAGAATGGAATTGTGTGTTTTATGTTCACACACGTGTTGTTGTGTGAAAAGTCCATCATTGTTATATTTTGATGAAATCGAACCGGGCATCGTTCGATTCACCTGCTGTAAATCCTCCTGGAAAGAACAGGCTGCATCAGACTCATTACACAAGTCGCCCAGTGCGTTCCCCGGCATAATGGTGTTTGTAAAGTGCGTGCTGGACACACAATGGGGCTTCAGTTCTGGAGCCTGCGCTGGATCTGTGTCTAGTCTGTTCTCCGCGTTCTACCTTGACGCGCACTGTCACAACAGCACGTGGGCGGCGGCCGAAAAGCTGGATCTGAAGCCTGAGCTCGTTGTTACAGACGTGCTTCCTGTCACACAAACGAGCTCCCAGCATCCCACCCAGCGGGGGGGGGGGGGGGGGGGGGGGCAGGCCTGCTCAGTCATCCTCTCCACTAGCGATGCCCAGTGACCACGGTATTATTTATTTAGATGCCCTTTAGTACTAGTTTACTAGTTGGTCGGTTTCAGCTTCATTGTTGATTTCTGGCTGAGCTCCATCGTCTCCTTCAAATGGGAGGAGCGGGTTGAAGACGCCGCCGCTCGTCATCAGAGGCGCAGATGTGGGTCAGTACGGCTCCGCTCCACCTCCGGGTCGGCTCCGTGGCGTCTCTGGTGGGAGTCGGCCGTTGTTTTATAAGATGTTCCTGCTTTAATGGGTCTGTGTGCACATAGCTGGTAGGTGGTGGGCTCCGTGTCCACCTGCTGTGACTGTGTGTGTGTTCAGCTCTCATGCTGCACCTGATGCTTGTGTAGCTGCTGCATGTGGATCCAAAACACTTCATTTTAAATATTATTTACAGTCAAATCTCCTTTTCCTTCTGTGTTTTACTTCCTCTAACATGAAGGCGGACCTCCACCGTAAATAAGGGATCTCAGTCTCCAAGTCTCCTGTATTGACCCACTGTGCCGT
This sequence comes from Betta splendens, assembly GCF_900634795.4. Taxonomy (NCBI): domain Eukaryota; kingdom Metazoa; phylum Chordata; class Actinopteri; order Anabantiformes; family Osphronemidae; genus Betta; species Betta splendens. The sequence goes on along the minus strand of NC_040900.2, from coordinate 3,570,530 downwards.
AGCTGAGATCTGGGAGAAAACAACAGAAGAACCAGGAGTCAGATGATCCGAACCCTCAGGGCAGTTATTTGGGAAACACAACGAGGCCGAACTGTCTAAAAAGCGCGCTGGTCGCGTTCACAGGCCCATTTCCTGCTCGCCTCTGACCTGCTCCACTCACGTCGCCTCACGTAGGCGATCTAGCGCCTGCGTGGCGCTCTGCCGTACGGTCCGGGGGAGCGGGGACCCGTCGGAGGGCCGGGGTTAACGACGCTGGCCGGTCCCTCTCGCTGGCCCTGCCTCTGTTTCCTCGACTCACCCTGGCACGCCGCCCGAGACACAGCTGTGAAAATTACAGGTCTGTTTCGTGGAAGCGCAGAGGAAGGGGAGGGGGGGGGGGGTAGTGTGTGTGTGTGTGTGTGGGTGTGTGTGTGGGGGGGGGGGGGCGAGCGAGCAGAAAGAGAACAGAGACCCACAGCCCCGGCGTCAGCTGTCGACCGGCCCACAGCTGCAGTGGATGTGGGGGGGTCGCTCCTCACACACACTGGGATTGTTTACACATTGGGGGGGGGGTGGTGGTGGTGGTGGTGGTGGGGGTCTAAACCCTACTTGGCTGCGGCCGCGCGGAACAGAAGCCCTCGCTGTGAGCGACAAACGCCGGCCTCCTTCGCGGCCTTCGGTTTGGCAGACACTAAAAGCCCGACGGAAGCCCCGGCAGGTGGGCCGGGACCCCCGCACCCCCCACCCCCCCGCTGCCTCAGCCGGTCTGAGCATCCAGCATCGGGCCCCCCGTGTGTGTCACAGCCTTTGCTCGTGGGGATCACGGCGTCTCTGCCAGCTTCGTTCTGGCCTCCGTCTCCGAGCAGCGTCTTCTGCTGAGTTTGACTTGTTTCCTGCTCAACGAGACGCGAGGTGTGGTCGGCCACCGCTGCCCCGTGTTGACAGTAAACCGAGCTGCTGGCGGCACGGACCGTTGCCTGGGCTGCGGAGCGGCGCCGGAACGGAACAAGAACTCCTCCCTCTGTTCCCCGTGACGACGGCGCCGCTCGCACGACGGCCTTCTGGCCCGGCGGCGCCGGCGGCGGGGCTGGACCGGAGCCCGGACCCGGCGCTCGCAGCCGCAGCAGCTGTGCGTCTGCAGAGCGACGGCCCGTTCCCCACAGCAGCACGGAGGCATCAAATATTCAGACGCTTTGTCTGCAGCAGACGTGTTCCCCGAAAGGCCTTTCAGCACCGAAATGGAGCAGAGCGCGTCCAAGCTGGCGGCGCTGTCGTCTTCTTAGGAGTTTTAAGTCGTCACTAATGCGCATCTATACATTTTGATTTATTCAGGTTCAAATCTTTGTCTGTGAAAGTCTTTATTTATCAAACGTACAAAGGAAAACGGGAGCCGTCGTCCGCGGGAGGGTGTGGCTCACAATTCCAGGAACTCAGGAACTGAGGGTAAAAATAACCCCGTTAGTAAATAAGGACTGAAAGATGCACAGAAATGTGCGGCGGCATGAAGCCACGAGTCAAATATTAGCAGAGACGGAACATTTAAACAAATGGATCCTTCTGTTGACAGACTCTCGCTTCTAATAAAAAGTGCAGACGTCTCTGGGGACGTCGGGTCGTCGGGGATCTGGAGGCTGATGTGTAGAATCCGGGCTCCAGCTCCATCGAGTGATGATCGATGAGTCCACGATGTCACCGCTCCACCTTCAGCGTGAAAGATGCATCATCATCATCGTCAGTATGTGAGCGTGAGGAGCCGAACAGGGACCATGAGATATTTGACATGAAAATCATCTGGAATATCCAGAATTCCCACTTATGTTACACCTCAGTCTATATGATCCAAGTGAACACATTCCAGGCACATGTTCATCCAAGTGCATTCTGGGTAATCGTGTCTCATGGTTTAATCGTGAGCCTTTAGAGTCTTTCAGCTCATTGTTTTGGATGTTGGAGTTAATAGTTACTCCTAGTTATCTTTCTGTTTTCTGTTTCTGACCGTATTTATTGGAGGACTTGTGTTGTGTTGTGTTGTGTTGTGTTGTGTTGTGTGTGGCCTGTGCGGTGTGTGTGTGTGACGGTCCCGCTGCCGTGTGTTGCCGTGGGATTCTCGCAGCTCGCGTCTCATTAACTCCACACACTCCGCTCGTCTCCAGCCTTTAATTACACAGCGCCGGCGTCGATGAGGACGTTGTCCCAGTCGCGCTCGACTGCTCGTTCACTCCATCACTACAAAAGCCCCGACCTGCGGCTCCGAGCCGGCGATCGAACGCGCCGTTGCTGGTCATAATTGGCCACAAACATTTCGCCCGTCATTCAAATGATCTCACATCCACGTTATTAGATTTCACGTGTCATTAAGAGAAGAGGATGCAGCAAACGAGACTAATTACGAATGCTTTTTGCTGCCATTCATACAACAAGTAATGAGTGTAGATGTCTTTTAAGGATCTGAGATCTTTCAGCTCACACATCATGTTTGCTTTACATACGTCACATCTATAATAATCTCATGTTTGTACAGGATATTATGGGCACTGTGTGATATTATTCATCCAACACATTATTCATCATAGTCTGCCACATGTTTTTCCTGATTAGATTTATTTTGAGTAAATGGTTCTTTATATTATGAATGTAATAATGTTCAGCTAATGAGCTATTTATTTCATAGTGTTTTAACCACGGTGGTGTTGTCCTTTTAAAGGTAGATTTACTCCATTACAGTGTTTTTAGCTACTTACGTGTTACTTATGGAGCCTAAATATCACGACAGCTGATAATATGAGCTCCAAGTCGCAAAGCAACACAACAGTCGCGTGTATTGAGCCGTTCTGCATAAAGTGTAGTTGGATTTTCTAGTTAAATCGCTCTTATTGGTTTAAATGGCCCGCGTTACGCGTTTGAGCTTTCACGAGGGAAGTTTGGTGATTTCTAGGGAGGAATGGATCAAAATACTCCAGAGCGGTTCTTATTTGAGAGAAAGCCCGACTCTGTCATTTCTCACACCTGCCATTAAAAACTAACGGCTATTTGAGCGGCCGATTCCGCCTCGCGCGGTTGAGGGATGTCCCGGTGCAGCGGCGGACGCAGGCGGCGCATGAATATTATCTCCGGCGTGCCACTTCGGAAGTAGGTCACCGCTCGCCGATTTGTTCCGCGCGTCTCCGGCTACTGTGGTGCCGCCTGCTCCGCGGATCGCTGCCCGCGTCCACAGCCCCGGCGACGGGACGCCGAGCATCCAGCGCGGCGCACGGACGGCTTTTCGGTCGCGTGCGCGTGCGGTTTTTTCCCCCCCTCTCCATTTCCGACGGGACGCAGGAGGTGATGGTGACTGGTTCCCGTCGCGGCCGGAGGTGATCGGATCGGTGCGTAGCCTGCTTCCACCAACTCCTCCGCCCGTGACGCGGAGCGGCGGCCGGGGCTCCTTAATCCGCGTTTATCTCGAATGTTCCGCAACATTTGGCGGCGGCTCGTCCCCCTCGCTTCGCGCCGCTGCTCCGGCACGCGGTCACGGCGCCCTCCGCCGCGGCCAACTACGAGCGCGGCAGGCGGGTCTCTAGCGCGACGCCGCCGTTTAATTGCGTTTTCGCCCCCGAACCGATCCAGGATCGGGGCTGGGGGGTGCGTGCGCGGAGGTGACGGGAGGATGGTCCGGTTTTATGGGTTTATTTATTGGGGTTGTTGATGTGCTCCGGGAAAGTGGACTTGCGCTGCTTTGCACACTGTGCGCCAGCTCGGAGCGCCAGGAGCTCGTGCCTCGGGGTTTTTCTGCCACGGTGACAGCTCCACAGCTCGTCCTTCTTCTGAATGAGTGTGTGTGACAGCCTCCTCCTCCTCCTCCATCCTCACTCCCAGTGCTCATACAAACTACAGTTTACTGTCAGCAAAGGAGAGTCACTGGGCGGCTTTACGTGTCAATTATCTTTAAGTAAAGCAAAGCTTCCAATCTTGGTTCTTGGTTCTTGGTGCTCTGGGACTCCAGATATTTCCTGAGCTGCAACATTTAATGCGTGTCAGTAATACATGAAACGGTCCAGCACTCGATAATTAGCAGTGTTTGTTTGAGTTATATTTAGCAAATAATAGTTGATGGTTTACTTCTGTCAAAACCTGCTGTGACTCAGACTCGTTGATCTGCCACCACTTCTTATACAGAACGGCTCAAAGACCGCCTCAGCTAATCAGATATTTAAAATGTTTATTGTTTTAGAGAGCTTACATTTATACAGTACAAAGTTGGCATAATGTTTTGAATTCGTTCTATTACCAACATGAAAACATGTTTTCATATATTGTTTACCAACATATGAGGCCATAGGTTTATGGTATTTTAGTCAGGGGAAATAATGAGAGGTCTTCAGTGCGCTGCTGCTTGTCTTATTCAAATGAAGAGACTTGATTTGATATCCTCAGACAGAAACTCAATGTGCGGCTCCTTCTGTTGTCTTATTATCTGGAAATTAAATTTCTCCCTCATGGATTGCATTTCACGGTTCACCGAGTCGTTCAGCGACGGGGGCAGATTGGGTTACGAGAATGGAAATGTCCGTCCAAAGAGTTGTGTCCACTAAAAAGTGCGTTTGCTTGTTTTTCGTCTATTCATGTACATGTAGGCCTTGTACATGTTTACTGAATCACACATTAGAGCCTTACCAGAATCAATAGACAAATGTCTTACTAGGAAAATTTATTCAAATTGCATTATGTGTCATTAATGATCAGCCCACACCAGGACACGGAGGGGAGTTGAGGACAGAAACCTGTTTAAAAGGCATCAGGAGCGATCTCCCACTTCTCCTGACATTTTGTCGACAAAGAGACCATTGATCAGACAATAATTACTGAAAATGCATCCTTGCAACTTAATTTCTTTGACAGTGATTGATTTTCTCTTAAATTTATACTGAGCAGCATATGTCGCCAATGAATGGAAGCGGAGCCTGGGACCCGTTTCTCAGAGCGTGTGGTGGTGACAGCTGAGCGGCTTTCTAAAGAGTCCATTCATATCAAATACGCGCTTGTTGACTTGTGGAGGTCAAGTAGCACAATCGTGTTCTGGGGCTGAAGACGATCCGTCTCTTCAGGATCATCGTTGCATAAAAGCTCACCTGCATGTGAGTCATCAATAACTTTAAGGATTCTCTAAAGTGAGGTGTTGAGTATAAATGCTCTCCCAGCTTGTTATTAGCGTGTGTGGAGAAGCCTTGATGTTCTCTGTACCAGCCCGTTGACATGGAAACTGAAGATGCTATTGTGTGACAAGTGTTTCTGACGTGAGCTTTGGCGAAATCAGTTCATGAGTCATTTTATCGACTGCTTGTTTTGGTTTCATTAAGCGTTAGCGAATCATTACTTACTTTCACACCACACGAGACCTAAAATAATTAGCTCAGACATGGAATGAGGGCCTCACTGAGGTCAAACGTGCTGCCGTCCGCTCATGTTAAGCTAATTACGCTTCCTGTTCAGTACTGTTAATAATAAGTTAATAATGACGTAAAAAAGAAAACCAGTGGGTGGTCGCTTGTAATGTTGGGCTCCTGTTGGATCCAAGGAGTTGATGTGTGCTTAAATATGTGATGTGTTTCTCCCCAGAGTGTGTATGGACCCATCTGATGAGTGATGATGCTCACTGAAGGCCCACTCTGAGCGGAAACCCACCATCGCAGCATCGCGTGGATGAAGAGCAAGTAGCGTATCTGCTCCCAGATGCTGAGACCATGGTGAAAGCTCAGCGTAGCCACTCGCAGATATGTGGAAGGCCCTGGAAGCAGAAGGACGGCAACAGAAAGGGAGGCGGCGTGAAGAAGGGGACGGAAAGGAAGAATGAGAAAAGGAAGGAGAGGAAGAAGCCGCAGCGGCGCCGGAAGAAGACGCTGGCGGCGGGTGATGGAGACGCACTGGACTGCTGCGTCCTGCTCACCCGCCTGGAGGAGAACGGAGCTGAGGGCGAGGAGAAAGATGCAGCCGACGCTTTAAAGGGCAAAAAGAAGCTGGAGCCCCGCTCCGCTCGCAGGAGGACCAAATGTGGACTAAAGGAGGCTCCCACAGCGGAACAGAATGCACCTCAACCAAAACTCACCCGACCCGACGCCTTACTGGTGTGTAGCGCACCCGTGCTGGAGCCCCGGCGGCGCAGGATGGCCTCGCTCAACGCCGAGGCCGTCAACAGCCTGCTGCTGTACAGGCACCAGTCTGTGGCGCCCGCCAGCAGGGAGCGGCCTCGCGGCGCCGCGCGAGCGAAAGGCGACGAGACGGCCGCCAAAGCGCCGCCTGCGGAGGGGGAGGAGGGGCGGGAGGAGGGGGAGAAGCCGAAGAAGCCGCGGCGCTCGCCGGCCGCGGCGCCGGACATCGACTGGCTGGCTCTGCTCACGCCGACGCCCCGGCGCCAGGCCGGCCTCACCGCCGCCACGCTGCTCAGGCTCACCAGCGCCCAGTACGGACACAGGCGGCAGAGGAAGGCGGCGGCCGCAGCTCAGGACGAGGTCGGCGGAGGAGCAACGCAGAGCAAAAGAGCAGCGCGTCCCAAGCAGGAGCCGCTCAAGCACAGGAGACCGGGCGCGGAGGAGCCGGGCCGCCCCCCGCTGGGCTCCAGCGCCCCCCCATGCTGCCTGTGTAAGACAGAGGCCCCGGATCCGGAGTGGAAAGGCGGCGCCGGAGGCCAGGAGTGTCTCCCCCACGCCCTCCACCGCGGCCCCCGCTCCCTGAAGCCGATCAAAGAGGAGCAGGCGGAGGCGACGGTGTCGTCCTGCTACTGCTGCTCCCAGGACAGGTGTGTGGAGTACTGCCACAGACTGGCCCTCTTCCTGGAGGACAAGGCCTGCAAGGAGCCGGAGGACGGCGCGCTGTCCGACGTGTTCCACCACCACCACCACCACCACCATCACCACCACCACCACCACTCCGTATCGCACGCAGCAGCCTTAAGCATCAGCCCCCACAGCTACGCGTGCTTCCCCGGCTACTACGTCCACTTCAGCCGCCCGGACGCCCCTCCCTCGCCCATGTCGCCCCTCGCTTTGTGCCCGGGGAGCGCCCCGAGGCCCAGCCCCCGGCCCGGCGCGGCTCCGCAGCCCTCAGGGATCACCCACCCGGTGTACTGCTGCACCTCGGTGGAGGCTTGCTGCGCAGAGCCCTGCAGGATCAACGGCTACTCGGCCTTTGCCAGTGTGATTCCGGCGGCGAGATGCTCCTTCGGCCCCGCGGACGGCGCCAGGTGCAAACACGACATCAAGAGAGGTAAGACGGGCGTCAGGAGCAGCATCGCAGAGCACCTGATGTGTGATGTGACCGGGAGTAGAATGAGGCTGGGCTGTAGAGCGGTGGGATGCTGTGAGGAGCGTCTGAGCTTAGGAGGCAGCGTCGCTCCCATTCCAGCAGCCGAAGCGGCACCATGTGCCCAGAATCGCTGTAGCAGCGGGCGTTGGGATCGCTGGTGCTGGAATGTCACTTGAGTGGGAAGTAACAAAAAAGCACGGGATAAAGGCCGAGGTCTCCTTTTGTCTCAGTCTGAATGGAGGCCGTCGGGCAGCGAGCGCGAGGCCCGCGGAGCCGAAACCCAACGAGCCGATTCAAGCTGCCGCGTTTAAGTCGGACGCGTGAGCCGTAACAGGAAGAGCGACGGCCGCAGCGAAAGGAAAGAAGTGGAGCGGTTTGTGTTTAAAATACCTGAACGTGACCACAGAGCAGCTCACGGGGCCACTTTCTGCTAGGCTGTGAAAAAGTGTCACAGCTTTCTTACATAAGCTTTCTCACACACATAACTTCATTAGTAGCATTTACGGGTCGTCCTCATTTAATGTGCTGTTGGTACTGGGAGGTAGTTAATCCTAATTAACTGGGAAATTTAGAACTGGCAGGAAGCAAAGATTCATAAACATGTCGTAAAATTAAAGTTCAAGTACTGTAGAGTGCGACGGGCACAGACCCGTACGCGTGCGGCTCCGTCCTCCAAGGAGCGAATGAAGGATGGAGATGAGGTCTGGATGCAGAGCGCTGGGAGATCATGCTAGCGCTAAATCATGCTAACGACATCACCACAGCTGTGTCAGGGAAATATGCAGTGTGTGTGTGTGTGTGTGTGTGTGTGTGTGTGTGTGTGTGTGTGTGTGTGTGTGTGTGTGTGTGTGTGTGTGTGTGTGCGCGTGTGTGTGCGCGCGCGTGTGTGTGTGCGCGCGCGTGTGTGTGTGCGCGCGCGTGTGTGTGTGCGCGCGCGTGTGTGTGCGTGCGTGTGTGTGTGCGCGCGTGTGTGTGCGCGCGTGTGTGTGTGCGCGCGTGTGTGTGTGCGCGCGTGTGTGTGTGCGCGCGCGTGTGTGCGCGTGTGTGTGCGCGTGTGTGGGTGCGCGTGTGTGCGCGTGTGTGTGCGCGTGTGTGTGTGTGTGCGCGTGTGTGTGTGTGTGTGTGCGCCTGTGTGTGTGTGCGCGCGTGTGCGCTCTGTCCCAGACTCTCCCATTAAACCTCATCGTCTCCCCGTCTCTGTCCCGCCTCCAGATGACTTCCCGTCCGGCCTCAGTGAGCGCCACAGCGCCTCCTCCGTCCCCGTCTGCCCGAGCCCCCGGATCCTCACCGGCTGCCCCATTCCCGCCGCGCCTCCGGCGGGCCAGTCGGTGCCCCACGTTCAGACCCCGCTGTCCGACCCCAGCCAGCCGCAGCCGCCTCTGCAGGTGGCAAAGGAGTGCCCCCAGAGCGCCAAGTCGCCCAGCGGCTCCCGCTCCGGCGCCCGCGGCACCGGCGGCGCCGGCCCGGCCGCCTGCGCTCTCATCAGGGGCAAGAAGCAGAAGCCGGACCCGGCCGGCGCCGCGGGGCAGACGATCATCAAGCAGCCGAAGAGCAGCCGGCAGAAACGCACCAACGGCTGGCGGCCCGTGGGCCCGGCCTTTCAGAGAGAGGTTTTCTCTGTGGTACGTACACAAAGCTGCTGATGTTTCATTTCACCACTTCATTTTTCCAACTGTTGAGTCACGGGATTGTTCAATGCAGATCACGTCCTCCCGCAGCTTATCAGCCTCGAGCTGCTGGAGGACTCAGTACTTCCTGCTGCCTTTGTTTCCAGGGAGAGGAGGCTCTGGTGCTCAGGAAGTGCTTTGAGGGGATTCAGAGGGACGGGGAACTCATTCGGGTCAGAGACACCGTTCTGCTGAAATCTGGACCAAGGAAGAAGTCTCTGCCTTATGTGGCCAAGATCTCAGCCCTGTGGGAAGAGCCAGAGTCGGGTGAGACACACGCGCTGCACACAGTGTTGACACGCGGCACCAGAGAAGCTGAACTAATGCTGTAATAACCGCCTCCAGCTCTGAGGTGACCTGCGCGCGTGTTGTTTTTCTTGTCTTCAGGAGAGATGATGATGAGTTTGTTTTGGTACTATCGTCCAGAACACACGCAGGGAGGACGCAGCCTGAGCGTGAATTGTGAGGTGAGGCGAGTTTAAATAGTTTTGAGAGTGTTGTTTACTGGGCATTTGCTGAAATCATGAACCAGGAGAGCGACTCCAGCACGTGACCGTGGAATCCGGCATTTCTGTGTCTGCGCTGGTGCAGTGCAGCGCCTGAAACATTAATATGCAAGTAGCAAATCTTATACTTGAAGTAAGAGTGAGATGATGACGTGTCGAGGAAAGCTCCTGAGCCGCGCTGCTTTTCTCAGCAGCTCCAGCAAACGGCAGCAGCAGGCGAGAAGGGAGCAGCGGTGAGGTCTCTCTTTTCTTTTCTTAAACCACTGTTTTATTCTTATTCTTCCCCGTAGAACGAAATCTTCGCGTCCCGTCACCAGGACGTGAACAGCGTGGCCTGTATTGAAGACAAATGCTATGTCCTAACACTGGCACAGTATTGTCGGTAAGAACAGAAGCAGCCTGAAGTTCACAGCGACATGTTCTCGGCTCCTCTTCCACCTGTGACGTCTTGTGTTTGTGCAGATTTTGTGCCTTGGTCAAGCGCCGCCGGGAGGGCGTGCGCGGCAACGCGGCCTCGCTGGTGGTGCCGCCCGCCGCCGCCGGCGACGCCGCGCCCCTCCACCACCACTGTGTGCCCGACGACGTGGACCCCGAGCTGGTGTTCTTCTGTCGCCACGTTTATGACTTCCGCTACGGACGCCTTCTGAAGAACCTGCAGTAGCAGCGGCCTCCTGCAGCCTCTGGGGGAGGGAGGGGAGGGAGGGGAGGGAGGGGGGGGGGGGGGGCCGGAGCTTCAGGATGAAGGATGGAGAGGGGAGCTTTCGTTTTCATTTCACACGTCATGCTCATAATTACCCTGCCTCCTGTTTATTTAGTAAGAGTACCAGTTGTTATGGCAGTGTTACCAGTCTTACAATGGGCTTAAATGGTGGTGTGCTGTTTGGCGCTCTGGTGTCGTAGCAGCTGTGGAACATGCGCTGCTGTAGAAAATGCTCCTGTAGCTCTTAGACGTGAGTTCTGATAGATGACAGGTCGATGTTACATGTGATTAACGTTACTATCTGCATTTATGCCGTAGCTGGAAAGTCAGAAGTAGAGCATTTCATTGTTTTCTCTAAGGAAATGGGGAATGGAGGTCTCTGTCCGAGTGGCTGAAGGCTCATAATCACCGTTGTGTTTCCTTCTCTGATTAGTTTTTTTCTGGGCCCGTGTGAACATGGACGAGGCCGCGCTGAGAAATGAGGATCCCAGTTCCCCCAGCGTTTAATCGGCCTCGGGCTCCAGCCACATGCACAGAGAAAGCACAGTTCGACTGGTTGAGCTCTGCAGCGACTCAGGCCAGTGAGCCAGGCATCAGCCACTGCTTTGGAATACTTCCTCAAAGCTGTTTGCCAGATGTGTGATTCGGAGTCAGCTGAGTGTGTATTTGCATTTATCTGTGTGGATGAGCGTCTCTTCACGGCAGATGGCTTCGGTTTGTCCCCTATATTCTTGTTTCTTCACCAGTGAGAGCGTGAATAATGTATTCAGCGTAGCATTTAGATCGATGGTGATTCATTCCTATGTCTGAGAAAAGATATGTATTTATTTCTGTACTGAGAAAATATAATTTATTTTCAAGAAACATGATTTTAAAGAATAGATTTTTAGACTAGAGCGGCTTTCATTCCTGGTGAGAGAAGTTGTTTCTCCTCCTGAGACGAGAGGCGCGAGCTGCTTGTGTTTGTGTGACCTGGTGCGTGTGTGTGTTGATGTTGACGAACCTCCGGGCGGATGTGAGGACGCGTTGGGGGGGTTCTGACACGTGAGCGGGGATGCAGAACCTGCAGGACCAAACCTCGGCCTCTGCCTGCTTCCGGCCGCGTCTCCCCCGATGATGAAGCTTTGCCTCCTCACCTTTTAAACGCTCCAGTAATTTAAACCTACCTAGCCATTAGCCTGTGCCCTTGATCCTGCTGCCTTATAGAACATTCCCAGCCTTTCATTTATCGGCCCGGCCTCGGGTTACGATGCTTCTTCATGTGCTGATATTGATTCCTAGAGCCTTGAAACGCGCCGCGGGTTCATGTTTTTACCGCGATGCGAAGCAGAAAACGGGCCCTAATTAACACGTTCAATCAGACAAAGCGATCGTTGGTACCGAACGCTGATCCCCTCATTCTAAGTTTGTGGTTTCATCGTTAAGCTCTGGTTTGGGTCTAATGTGCCGCCACATGCATCACGTTCCAAATAATTCCATTACCAAAGGATGCACTTTGAGCTGAGCTGTGGACGCAGCTCAGAGGAAACATAGTGATCTGCATGAAGGAGGAAACTACAAACTAATCATATACTGAGAGTGTGTGTTGGCTGAACATGCCCACATCCTGCCCACATCTGCTTTACTCTCTACAGAGGGTGAGCTCCATTAATTTGGTATGTTAATCTACAAAAATAGAGTTGAGTGTAATCAGCTAATGGATTCATATTTGACTTTCTGGCCTCCTCATATGAATGAAGTGCATAGAGCTCAGTTCATTCCATCAGAGCGGCGGTGGGACGTCTTCACCAGCTGATCCATGGTAAATATTCATAGAGCCTGGATGCTCAGGAGTCGGTTCACAGAATGACATTTCATTTTAAATTAAACCCCCGCTTGATGTGGTTCTGGGTTCGGAATCGCTCAGTACATTCTGTACTATGGCCTTAGGAATCATTCAGCAAAATAATTATGTTTAATCAAGATTTGTGGAACGTCTGTCTTAATTGGTCCTTCGTGCCTCTTCCCATTAACCCACAAATATTCCGAGCGTTTTTCATCACGAGAGGGATGAGCAGTCGCGTTTGTTCCTTTGTACTGCCTTCTGGATGCCTTTCATATTTGTCCAGTGACGCTGATGGTTTGTTGTTGACGCACCACAAATGTTTGCGCCACAAAACGGGGGCGAAGGACTGGAGGTGTATCAAAACACGAATTTACTCCCATTCCCAGGTGTACAAAACCGAAATTTCTTCTTCAGATGTGAATTTATGTTTATATTCTTTGCATGGAATTTTTGAAATATGATGGAAATATTAATCACAGCACAGAATATTTGTATGGTTTCAAATGGACCTCTGTAATATAAAAATATTTAATTGTAATAAATAATATATGAGTTTGAAAGTGTGAGTATGTGACTTGTTTGACAGGTGCAGTACTCGATGTTGCCACGTGGTGGCGCGGTCTGCCACTATTTTACCAACAGCACACAGTGATCAGAGAACACTGACATGTTTAAAATGGGCTAAAAAGTAACATTAAAACTCATGATCTACAGGACGTTCATGCATCAGTACTATTGGTCGTTTGGGGCTGCGAGTTGGATTCTCAATGCAGATGATCCATGATTAGGAATATTCTTTGGAAGCAAATTAAAAAAAAACCTGCTTCTGTGGCTCCTGACACCCAAAAACCCACAAACGCTTCACCGGCGGCAACTTTTAATTCTTTTAAAGAACCCTGTGTCCAGTGAAACCAACGTCAGAGACAAAAAGCCTTTTTTCTAGAGGCTCTCAGAGATGACATATTCACTATAAGCTCCTGCTTATGCTGAAACGTGCCTGCGTTCCCTGCTTCATGCGAGAGCTGAGGCCGAACGCCTCCTGACGCTTCACGTTGTCCCTGTTGTTTGTTGCTTCTCCCCACGGAAGCAGAAAACAATAATGACGCTGCCTATCTTGACATTCATCATTTTCATAATCCATCAGACGTCTCTGTGTTTGTTCGGTTTTATTTATAAACCGGGTAAAACCTGAAAATGCCTCTTCAGACAATGAGACAGAACAGCACTGTCATTTCATAACATATATTTGCAAGTAGCATCTCCTCATATTCCATAAGAACATCATGAACATTTGCTCCTTAAGACCCATTTAAACTAGTTGTTGTCGACCATGACGACGACGTCCTTATAAATAGAAGCGTGTGATGATGTAAATGATTTCGTGTTCCTGTTGGCAGAAGTGACAGATTCTCCCTCGATACGACATTCAGCAGCGTCCCCTTGTCTTCTATTGTAAACTCACATATTCACACTGCAGCTCATTCCCACCTCCACCACCTGCTTCACAGTCATCCCTCACTTATATGTTTATCTGTAAATGAGGTCTAGTTCCGGTCGTACGAGCAGCGTCTAAACCCACATCCTGTTTGGGTTCGACTTGTTTTTGTGAGATTAAACTTTTTTTGTGTGTTTCTTTTACAAACCTAATGGACAAAGACTCCACTTGGCATTTTAAAGTTTTTTTTTTTTTCTAAAAATCTAATCTTTCTCAAATATAAATTTCAACTTATAGCTTGTAAACTATATTATAACTATTGTGAGTGTTTTTCCTGGCTTACATTTTATTTGGCATATTAGACTTGATCCAACTTCAGCCTCCGCTGGAGCGTCGCTCGTGAGATTGCTCATTTCTCTGCTTTTGTTCAGGTTGGTGTGAGTCATTTTCTGTGGAGCTGCTCTGAGCCGTTCTGATACGATCACTGATAGTAGTAACACCAAGTGGTGCAGTTTCCAAACTTAGAACAGTGACATTTATTAGAGTCACAGCTTCAAGAAGGACCGAAAGCAGCTGTTTCTGCAAATATTGGTATATTTAAAATATAGCACAGACTTACAGTCACTGAGGTGATTTATGTTTAACAGGTTTTAAATGATGCTTTTATAAACACTGTTTATTTCCATATTCTTAAACGTTTGCTCAGTTGCGTCCTGATGAACAAAATAACTCATTTCACACGATCACCACCTACATGTTGACATTTAAACACGCGACAGGTGTTTTTTTTTTTTTGCGAACGGAACCTGTTTAATCAAATGTTCGTCAAATGTCACCGCTGCAGCAGTGAAGTGTAGAAGGCGTTTAGATGCTTGTGGCTGAACGGAGCGACAGACAGCGCAGAAACTCTGCACGTTCGTGTTCCGTCCTCCATGAAATCAGTGGAGCGAGAAAAACAGATGAAGCACATTTACATGTTACACACGTGCAGTTACACTAATAATGGTAACATTAAAGCACTGGATGCATTCTGTAAATACTATTAACACCAGGAACAAGAACCCAATTATATCTCTGCATATTAAATAAAATCACAGCCGAAAGCTCATAAATATGTAAAAAATAGATAATTAAACAAATACTTCATTCTTCCCACAGCAGTCTGGATTTTTATCGCTGTATAAATCCTCACCGAGCCGTGTGCTGCTTCACATTTTGATTGTTTTTCCTGAGTGTGGCTGCGTTCAGCTTTAAATTCTCTTTTCATTACGAATGGCGACAAGATTCATATGGTCACACCAGCAGCCCCTCGAGGCCCCGGCCCCAGGTCTAAGCAGCCTTTCTGTGTGTTTTTAGCATCATCGCGACATGCAATCTATTCCAGCCTGGTCTATTTACAATGAATGAACTAGAATGAAGCCTGTGTCTTAGTGCTATGAAGCATTAGCATCTGTGTAGTTCAGCTTCAGCTTGTTATGACGACAGTATCACACTAATAGGAAAAGGCCTAAAAACCTGCCCCCCCCCCACGGGGGTCTCAGACCATCAGTCTGAGCCCAAAAGCTCTGAGACACTGACTCCACCGGCCCCGTCGAGATCCGGCCTGCGTTTTACTGCTACTTAAGCGTAGCTGTCGTGCAGAACCACGTTCACGTTCACAGCGGCGCCCGGTAACGCTGCGGCGGAGGTGCGATGGCGCGTCAGTCTGTGGGTTCTGGTGAGGATGCTCGACCCTTGACCCCCGTCCTTTCCTCTGTCCCTCCTCCAGGACAGGAAGCGGTGGCACATGTAGGACAGCAGCTTGTTGTGCAGTGAGGCGTAAATGAAGGGGTTGTAGCAGGCGGAGCTCATTGCGAACAGGTGGCTCGACACCTGGATGACGTTTATATAGTCCTTCCCCAAGATGGAGAAGTCCGTGTCCAGGTCGTGGATCAGATTCACCACCTGCGAAGTGGTCATCCTCATTTAACATCATCTCATAATCAATTGTGCACAGCTTCTGACATCCGTCTCAATCACATTTACCTGTAACGGGAGCCAGGAGAAAGCAAAGCACAGCACCGACACCAGCAGGAGGCAGAACGTCCTCCTCCTCCGTCTGCTCCACGCGGCTCGAGCGGACCTCAGCTCCGGACACGCCATCAGGCTGGACATGGTCCTCTGCTTTAGTTTGTAGGATATAGCACAGTAGGAAACGGAGACGGCGCCGAGCGGGACGAAGTAGGAGAAGACGAGGATGAAGGAGGAGTAAACGAGGCGGGCGCGCTCCTGGCCGTCCCAGAACTCCTCGCACACGGCCATCTGCAGGCCCGCGGCCCGCAGGTCCAGGTAGACGGTGTGCAGCGCTGTGGGCGTGGCCAGGGCCAGCGCCGACAGCCAGATCAGCAGCACCAGGGCCCAGCAGAACTGGCAGCCGCCCCTCCTGCGGATGGGATGGGCCACGACTACGTAGCGGTCCACGGCGATGGCCATGAGGGAGAGGACGGCGGCGAAGACGGCCGCCGACTGCATGACGCTCACCAGGTGGCACAGGTGGGGCCCGAAGACCCAGCCGCGCCGGTCGAACGCGTACGAGGCCGTCAAGGGGACGCAGAGGACGCACATGACCAGGTCCACCAGCGCCAGGTTGCTGAGCAGGAAGTTGGTGGTGTTGTGTCTCTTCTTCTTGTGCCAGATGAGGAACAGCAGGAGGACGTTGCCGGAGCAGGCGACCAGGACCACGGCGGTGTAGAGGGGGATGAAGACGGGCCTCAGGTCCAAGAGGAGCTCCAGGCCGGGGAAGGAGGCGGGGGAGGGGGAGGGGGAGGAGGCGTTGGCCCCGGGCTGGTTCATCGGCTTCTCCCAGTCCATGGCTGCAGAAGCCAGAGCCAGTAATTAGCTGTTGTGAGGGAGCTGGCGCTCTGCATGGTTTCAAGCGTTTATTGCCAACGCAGAGGTGCACTTTGACGTCCACTTGGTTTGAGACGAACGTGATATTAACATGATTATAGGTTTTTAAACAATGAGTCACGTCAGGAGGCCAATTAGTGACCACCCTCAAACATCTGAGTCACTAAATCTCAATAAAAGGCTAAAGCAAGAAGTGAAGATGCCCCTCAACAACAACACGTCTGCAGCATCGTTTGTTTTGTTATAACCAGCAATCATCCGCGTCCACAGACCCTCTGACAGCGATGTCATCAGGCAACCTGAACTCTGCAATCACATGTTATGGACCTGAAGAAAAGCTTTGAGCGTTTCCATTAACCGTGACTTCAATAATTTGTTTCATTAACAAAAGCCACAGCAGCAACGAGCAGGAGGACGCTCGACTTGGATTTGCAAAACGTAGTAAAACATAAAGATTTAATGTGTTTGGCTCCTGCAGTGAATGGAGCAGTTTTAATGCCCTGGCAGCATCAAAGAGTGAGTCTCATTAATAAAAACCTGATTATGTCACAAGTGTTCCTTCACCTAAAGAGCTTGGGTCCATTGATGTGAAAGCTGAGCCTGAGCCTTTTACCACAATAGTGAATTACACGTCTAACACATATGACAAATGGAAGCAACAGTGACTCCTCTAATGTCAATACACAAAGTCTTTTAGATAATATGCCCAACAACATTAAACATTAAAACAATATATTGACAAATTCTTGAAACTAGCAGTACATTAATTTTCAAAAATTATAGATTAAATGAATGAAATAAAAGTCTCACCTCTTCACTGCAGCCGGCTCCGATTCAGAATAAAGCTGGGGCTTTGCCTCCATCTCTCTCTCTCTCTCTCTCTCTCTCTCTCTCTCTCTCTCTCTCCCTCTCTCTCTTCATGCTGTACAGTATTTTTTATGAATGCGTCACCTTCACTATGGCTTAAAAAAAAGATTCCTTGTCTCTCATTTCAATCAGCAGTAGTGTCTGTATGGCCCCAGTGGACGGTCATTATTATCTCTCAGCAGCCTCTCAGATCATTAGTGAGCCCTGTTTTATGCTCTTTTCATATGTCCTTCAATCATTATCATTTTCTGTTGGGACTTATCGCATGTCTGGGTTTTTCTCTAGTCATGTTCTACAGATTGCGAAACACTTGTCATCATTTTTTCCTCTATATCATTACCGCCATTAGCAGCCATTCTAAATCTGTCCTGTAGATTTTTAACCAACTTTCACAAATTATCTAAGAAGAGGAAATACTGTGTAATTGAGTGATTTTCCTGAGCAGTCCATGTTCCCACCTTCACTTCTGAGAATCATTTGAATAGATGTCACATTTCCAGCTGTGAGGGTTTTGCACAATGCGGCCGCCTTCGACACAAACACACCAGAAGCCAACACGAGCAGAGCAGAAATTGGCCGATTCGGAGAGAAGCCATGATCTCTCCTCGGCAGCTGCATCCTAAATATTCATAAAACTCCAGATAATTTCAGAATTGCCAGTCTTTGTGCCAGCGTGCCGGAGAAAACAGTGTGGCCTTGTGATTCATCATGTGCGTCGGTGCAAAGGTTAGATAATGAAGATTAAGAAGGACGCGGGGACACGTCACTATTTCTGAAGCGTTTTTTTTTGCATTTGACACCAATTTAGATCGTCATTGAGAACTAACACATAATTCAAATGATGCGTAACATCCTTTCTCATAAACCATGCAGTGACATAACATTGTAGGACAGATTACATGCTGAATTTAAACGTAGTATATTCTTGTTTCCAGTTTGATAAGACTCGTTGATTATGATCAGTAAAAGTCTCAGGCTTGAGCTGAACTTCCAGTTCCCAGATGTGGAGGCTCTGGTACTGATTAAATTACTGAGCCAGTTCAACTTCTGGAGAAAATACCACGAAACATCAAACCCAACGGTTGTCGCTTCCAACATGAAACAGATGATGGTGCAGTTTGATGAGCTTTCTTTTTTGGAGTGACCTGAGCTGGTCTGAGAAGGTCCATCTGTCCTTGATAATATCAAGCAGCAGAAAAGATGTTTTTTTCTGTGTCCTACTGAAAACTCCAGGGGCAATTTCCAAACAAATGCATAGTGGGAAAATCAATCAAGGATTTTTTTTTTTATGTTTAAAGATTGTTAGAGATCATTTACATTTTCTTGCATTGACCTTGA
The DNA here is from genome assembly GCF_900634795.4 of Betta splendens. NCBI lineage: Eukaryota > Metazoa > Chordata > Actinopteri > Anabantiformes > Osphronemidae > Betta > Betta splendens. The sequence continues at coordinate 3,552,046 of NC_040900.2, read as the reverse complement.
CTTCAGGGAAATCAACTGAGATGAAACTGGAAGAGTTCCAGGTCTGTCTCCAGTAAAACTGTCTGGGAGTTTCTATGTGAGTAAATCTCCATCCTAGAAAACAGCGTGATGCTGATGAACGCTGGGTTCACTGACTCTTCCAAAGGTACATAATTATAACTCCTCGGCAAAGAAAAACGGTATTCTCATTTACAATACTTTATTACACATGTAATTAGAAACAAATGTGTGGATAACATCTGTTATAAATGTGAAGTTAAATCAACCAAATGCTGGTGCTATCTGCATACATTGGCAGGTTTCTTTATTAATATCTGTAAAAAGCATTTTAATCAGTGCCACTGATGGGCCAGAAAACTGGGAGGTGGCTGGTCAATGCAATTTTAATTTCCTGCCATTTGGAGCTTGATGCTATTATGTGTCATCAGATTCCAACATGGCAGCTGGAGATTTGGCATGTCGCTTTATCATTCATGTTGAAGCAGAAAGGATCCAGGTGAACAGGTGCGATAGCGTCCATTTCACTGGGCGCTGTGATGAGAAAGATGAGAAACACTGCTTTAATTTTGCTGCATTCAGTAGATTTTGCACCAAAAGGTTTAATGCTAAGAGCCTCAATTGAAAATTATTCACTAAATGAAGCCATGGCAGCCATTAGACACATGAATATAATTTAATAGATTTAATTCAGAATCCTGCCAATTTAGCTGAATTCAATAACAACTATTACAGTAAAAAATAAGTCTGTAAAAAGTCTGATATTATTCGTGTGGGTTTTATTGTTCATGCTGCTAAAGTGTTTCAGTGAGAGCTCAGTATGAAGGTATTCATTTGTGATGCTTTTAAACTCCATTGTGTTATGTTAGAATCTCTATTCAGCCTTTAATATCAGCTTTTCTCTCTTCTTTTCTCTTTTTTCGACAAAGGTTCATTAACATTTTAAATATTGACAGATGATTTCTTTGTGTCCTTCTTTTGGAGAAATCTAAAACTTCTTGTCACAGCTTCAGTGAATATGTTCAACTTGGATTCCACACTGTAACACCAGACATACGACTTGTTACAGCAGAGTATTTTTGCATCATGCCTTTTAGCGTGTGGGATTATAGACCAGGATGTGACACCTGTGATGTTTGTAGAAATGTAAAATTTGGTTCTTTGCTGTAAAGATGCTTCATTAAAAGAAACAAGGACAAACTTGACAATTTAAAGTTTAAAGTTTGAATTTGTTCAGCTCAATAGTGTTTTACAACAGTGCCTCAGCTCATTATTAGACAAATTAATCAGTTCTACATGTTTTTACTGAAACAAGGGTAAAACGTCGTGAAAAAAAATCAGCACAATATGTTTAAATACATTTAGAAAAGATCAGACTCTTCCTACTCTAAATGTCTCTGCATATTTACTGTGAGGTCTAGTCTAATTTACAGTGATACTGCATGTGGTCCATCATTAACCTTTGCATATTTACTTGAAGAAGACAATCTATTACAGGAGACACAGTACAGACTAGTTCTGCTGCTACTGGACAAATAAGTCTAAATTTAATCTTTTTTGGCATAATGTGGCTAAAATGACGTATAGTAAGGACAAAAGACATATGACTGAATTAGCAGCTATCATTCAGTTGCTGTGGAGACAGAGGATGATAACAGGTTGTAATAGCTTCTTTGACCACTGGTAACAAAAGCTTCGGACAAAACAGCAAAACGACATAACGCTGCTCCACATGAGCACCGGGGGGAATAGGTCACGCTTACTAAACACGCTCCAATTTAGCTTTTCATGTAGTTACTATTTAAACACTCTCATTTCTGTGGGCTAGAAATAACATTTTCCTCAGGGTTGTGTTCCTCTCTGTCTCCTTCACCCTCTCTGTCTTCATTTGGAGTTTCGTTTGATGTGGCTGGCTCCTTATTCTGAGACGGCCTCAGTAGATATTCCAGTTCCTCCGCGCTTATGGCCACCTTCTCAGGAATCAACCATCTCTTAAAGTGTTCAAGAGCACTGCGAACAGAGTGGCACAAGGTCAAGAATGTTACGATAAAAAAGACATAAGTAAAGCTTTGTGCTGCCTGTACTAAGAAATCCTTAAATTAAAAAACATATATACTGTAAAATTGAATGAAAAGAACAACACTCCTTCACTACCTCTCATCCATGTCGCCACCTTGGAAAAGCTCTGAAGTCTGGGCATCATGCAGGAATCTATCCCAGCATTCTTTCTTGGCCTGAGACAAGGAGCGCAGCATGTCCCTGGATGTCACATCACTCGACTGGCCCTTCAACTTCTTCAAGCGGTTCTCTGCAGCAAAGCATAGGGTGAATTAAGCGAGGTATGTGGCAGTTATTAAAGATAGGCCAGTAGTCAGGAAGGAAACACACAGAAGCAGGACAATACCTAAACTGGCTATGTAAACCTCAGAATCCTCCATAGGCTCCCATTTGGCACCGGGAGAAGTAATATTTGTGCTATTGACCTGCGCTCCTTGTGTTTCTGGCTGGAATGAGTCCTTGAAATCAGCGTTGTTCTCTGGAGCCTGCATCTCCGGCAGACTGGAGCAGATTTGGGACCACAGCTCACCGCTGGACCGCATCTCCTGACTCTCAAAGTCGTCGATCATTCTTACAGTCACTAGATGAAACAGATGTCAACATCATTTTGAAAATCTGTGACGCTGTTTGTCGCTGTGGTTTCGCTCTTAAGGAACGTTATAAAAACGCTATAGAAACGCTCACATAAAAAATATGACCAGAAATGTAATATTGAAATAATAAATGCTTCAGTTTACACAAATATACTTTGGCTGAACTTGTGTCTATCCTACTTAACTGAGTATTACGTTCAATAAATTTCCAAAGAGTTTGTCATCGTAAAGCATACAAATATGTCTTCTTAATAACTTACCCGTAAGAACAAATGCTAACAGGTTGATTGTTATTTCCTCTGATGCATGAATTTAAAGAATAGATATTAGCCTTGCTAGCTAACTGTGTCCATGATTCACAAACATTGACGAGCGCCCACTTCCTTATTTGTGAAAGTATGATTGGACGATACAACAGCCTATCAAACATTGCGGCGATATTATTGGCTCACTATGGCCGCTTGTTAGAATGGCCGCATGCTATTGGTCAGGCCTTGTGGTTTGCTGGAGAAGGCTAGGAAGTTCGTGTCAGCTGGAAGGAAGGAGCGGTGGCGAGCTACCAAGGTAATCAACTCTCCTGACCTGTGTTGCTGTGTTTTATTCGTCAGTATTGACTGTTGTGTGGGGTAACCTAGAATGAATTAGTAACTAATGAGTGACATGTAACGTTTCAACGCTGTAAAAATGGCGCCAGAGCATCTCACTAGCTATTAAGTGAAGGCTTTTTACGCAGAATCTGATCTGACACATTCAATTTAGTTTTGTGGGAATGCTTTACAGAAAGATCACCAAAACAACTGTTTGGTGATCAACTGTTTCCCCCATCTGTCACGTACTTACGGTTGCAAGCGCTGTTCCTGATGTCCCGCAGGGAGATCCAGTGCAGGAGATGCGGGCAGCGCTGCGCCTGGCGGTAGTGGCAGTCCCCATGGGTGTGCTGCTGTCCCGCACCATGGCGTGGATGTCCAGTGGCAAAACACACGCAGAGCTCATCAGCAGGCTGAGGGGTAATCTACTGAGAAGCATATTGTGTCCAAGACCGGGAATAAACCATATGCAGAGACATTATAGTATATAAGACAGTGGCTTTCAAGATAAGTGTCTGCAGACATGTTTCCCTGCTTCCTCTGCTGGCCTAATTAATTGGTGCTGTAGAAATGATTAGTTTGGGATCACGATGAAAAACACCAATTTGTCTGCTTTCAGATCATGGGGTGATCCGCAGCGACAGAGTGTTTGACGCCATGCTGGCCACAGACAGAGGGATCTACTCTAGAGACCATCCTTATGCAGACTCTCCTCAGTCAATAGGTATTCATGGCGTTCACTCTATACAACATGCCTGTCAATACTTTTAGCTCTGTGAAGTCAGAGCTGTTTTGTGATGACAGATAAGTGCTTTGACTTTGTGTTGTGATGGTTCCAATCTCAGGCTACAGGGCGACCATCAGTGCTCCGCATATGGTGAGCGACAAACCTCTGACAGCTTCTGATGTGCTGTACAAATTGTTTGACTAAATAATTCACTCTATACATGATTCATTACATGTTTTCCCGCTGGCCTGGTTTGACAGCATGCTCATGCTTTAGAGTTGTTAAGTGACAAACTGTCTGAAGGGGCCTCAGCGCTGGATGTCGGTTCAGGAAGTGGATATCTCACCGCCTGCTTTGCAAGAATGGTACGGTTCTTATAATAAGTAGATTGTTGACTTTGTGAATTCACATAAATTACATGACTTTGTGAAACACCTGCATTTTTCCTGTTGGTTTTAGACAGGACCCAGGGGTAGAGTGGTCGGCATTGAACACATTGATGAACTAGTTCAAATGTCAATAAAAAACGTGCAAGCTGATGACCCCGAACTACTCTCTTCTGGTCGCATCAAACTTGTAGGTGAGAGAGAATACAAAGTCAAAGTCATGGCTTTTACAAATGCAGATGTTTAAATTGCACAGTTGCAAAAAGAACTAAGTCCTGTCTATGTCTATCCACAGTGGGAGATGGAAGGACTGGGTATCCAGATGGAGCGCCATATGATGCTATTCATGTTGGTGCAGCTGCAGCTACTGTTCCTAAGGCTGTAAGTAGGTGTATGACTTTTAGTGTAATTGGAAGTAGGGAAAATATTATAAATCCTTAATCAGAAGACTCTATAAGAAATGTTATGCAAGTTAATATTAAAACACGTTTCTTTACATGGTGATTAGTAAAGTAGACACTTTGGCAGAGAGACTGGTCAGAGCCATATAAATATTAATGCTTTTCTTTGTTTTCTGTTTCATATGAAAGCTTTTGGAGCAGCTCAAACCAGGGGGCCGGTTGGTTCTCCCAGTAGGTCCGGATGGTGGCAGCCAGGTGCTAGAACAGTATGATCGCCAGAATGATGGGACCTTCGTCAAGAAAGCTTTGATGGGAGTGGTGTACGTCCCCCTCACTGACAAGAGACGTCAGTGGCCTGGGTAAGAAAATACTTATAACTCTCAAATGTTAAAACAAACTCAGTGACGCCAGGCAACTCTTTGTCCAGATAAAAGGTGGCTTGTCCTGATAATGCCCATGCTGTCTTTCTTTCCTCAGAGGTGAGCTCTGATTGCAGTGTGGTTGCCTCTGCAGGAGGTGGCGTTGGTGCTGCGTCGCCGGGGCCCCATAGCTGTCCCCATGAGCTCCAGTCTTAATGACCACCTGTCCTGCTGGGATGTCACCTAGCAACGTACAAGGAGGATCTTGCTCTATTGCCTGATTGTCTTCCAAGTGTGCTGAAGCAGTGGGGGCCAGGTGAGAGAACACTGCTGGACTGAGGGCCGTAGAGTCAGAGAAAGATAAGGTTGTTGCAAATGGCAGTAAGTGATTTTTTTTAAATTTTATTTAGTTCAGCAATGACAAAATTACAGTCACAGACTGAAAGGCTACAGTATGTGTTTAAACAAAATTCACATTGCTGTGTAATCCGAGTGGTAAGTCTTTGGTATGAATCACTAATGTAACTGATAAAGGCAAACCTAATGACAAGCTTACAAGATTTAATAGGAATTTATCAATAAAGCTGCATTTACTGTGTGAATATGGTATGTTTTGTTGACACTGTTACAGATAGGACTGTGCCAAAATCGAATAAACTGAAGCACTTAATTTTTTAACAGTATAAATGATGGAATTATATCTACATTAATCTGATTTATTAAAAAATACTTAATAAATAAAATGTATTGATTTGTCATCTATTTTAACAGACAATTTATGTGTGACTCTTGTTTTGCGTGTGTGTCTTTCATATATATTTTTACTATAACGGACATTATAAATAAAATATTACACACCCATAACACAATGCGAGACACAAAATTGTATATGTAATAAAACAGTTATTATGTAATAATATATAAAATAGACCACGAGGAGAATGAGTGAATAATATAAAGTAAATAACTATTATGTTCATGTTGTGTTACACAAAAGTCAAACCTATAACAAAACATAACCGTAAATATTGTGGAAACAGGTGAGTTGTGTGTTTAATGCACGCACGCTACGAACAGCTGGCGGCGGGTTTGACTGTTTGGACTACACGTGAAGCTAGCAGGACTACAAATGCGCGTCATCACTGTGCGCCGTCAGCGTGAAGGACCTTCAGAGATGCATGTGAGTGCGTCGAGTGGAGCTTTAATAAAATGCGCGTTATTTTCGAGTAAAACTGGAGTTTATTCTCGTGTAGTTCATACGCAACATCCCGTTATTTCTCCGCATAACGTCGGTAAAAGTCTGCGTCGCATCGTTTGTTATTCACGTTGTCAACAGAGCAGTTCGACGATGCAGCGGGCGGCAACGGCTCCGGAGGCGCCGGTGCACGAGCCCGCGTCCGCTAAAGAGGCTCCGGGAGCCGGCAAACGCAAAAGCGACGAGTCGGGGGAGCCCGAGACGAGGCAACGAGGAAAGAGGCGGAGAGGAGCCGGGGGCAAGAAGCTCCGTCCGGGCGAACGGTACGTCCCCCCGCCGCAGAAGCGGAACCCCGGCGTCAGCTTCAGCCAGGAGCACTTCGACGAGACCTCCTACTACTTTGAAGGCGGCCTTCGCAAAGTCAGACCGTACTACTTTGACTTCAAAACCTACTGCAAAGGCCGCTGGGTCGGAAAGAGCCTGCTGGAGGTGTTCAAGAGCGAGTTCAGAGCCGAGTCCATCGAGTATTACGAGAAGGCGGCGCAACAGGGTCGCATCAGGCTCAACGACGCGGCGGTGGAGGACCTGTCGGTGGTGCTCAGGGTCGGTACCGCCACAACATGTGGACCTTTGCTAAAATCCTCTAGACTTTACTGGGTTCATCCATGTGAGCCAGAAAGTTCATCAGCTGCAGTACATTTTACACCAGTGAATTCTATGATTAATTCATAACTCTCTTTTCTTATTTATAGAATAATGACCTCATGAAGAACACGGTGCACCGCCACGAGCCGCCTGTGGTCGGCACGCCCCTCCAGATTCTGGTGGACGACGGTGAGGTGCTGGTAGTGGACAAGCCCGCCTCCATCCCAGTTCACCCATGCGGCCGTTTCCGCCACAACACGGTGATCTTTATCCTGGGGAAGGAGAGGGGAATGTCTGAGCTTCATACTGTCCACAGGCTGGACAGGCTCACATCTGGAGTCCTGCTGTTTGCCAGGACGCTGGAAAGCTCAAAGAGACTGGACCAGTTGGTGAGAGACCGACAGGTGAGTTGGTTCTGACTCGCAGGTGATTAGACACGTATCAAATTGAAGGCTTTAATTATTGGTGTGTATTTTAGAACGTCTCTAAATGTCCTGTACATTTACTTTTTCCTAGCTTGAGAAGGAGTATGTGTGCCGGGTAGAAGGAGAGTTTCCAGAGGGCGAGCTGATTTGCGAGGAGCCCATTCTGGTGGTGTCCTTTAAAATTGGCCTGTGTCGGGTTGATCCCAAAGGGAAGGAGTGCCGCACTGTCTTTCAGAGGCTCAGCTTTAATGGGAAGAGCAGTGTGGTCCGCTGTTTGCCCCTCACTGGGCGCACACACCAGATCAGGGTGCACCTCCAGTACCTAGGCTTCCCTATTCTAAATGATCCCATCTACGGCTCCTTAGCGTGGGGCCCTAACAGGGGGAAGGGTGGCCTGGTGGGGAAGAGCGACGAAGAGCTGCTGCAGGCTCTGGTGGAGGAACACCAGTCTGAAGACAGTCTCCACCTGATGGATTTACCCCATGATGGCGTAGGACTGAAAGAGGTGGATAAAAACGATGCCTCGGACATAAAGGAGAAGTCTGTTGGGTCAACAGAACCCAAGCACCAGGAAAGTCTTCAGGCAGAGACATGTGGTGGGGACGCCGGCTGTAGCTCAAACAACGAGCCAAGAAATGAGGCGAATGGGGACACGAACCGTGACGACACGGCGCCGACCAGCGCCGAAGGATGTGCTGCTGGCTCCGCTCAGGAAGCCCCTAGAGACCAACTGTGTAGCGAGTGTAAACTGGTACGACCGGATCCCACAGAAAAGGATCTCATCATGTACCTCCACGCTTTACGATACAAAGGACCGGACTTTGAATATGCCACACGTTTACCGGACTGGGCCAAAGAGGACTGGGTCGACGCCAAATAGGTTTCATTTTGATCCGACGGGAACAGACAAGAAATTCATTTATTTCAGTTTTTATGTTGCTTCCACCAAAATTGAACATGCGGAAAAATATTTACCTTTTTGACTTAAGTTATTGACAGCCTTAAACACAAATCCAGTAAATTCCTGTTTCTTCACGTCTCCAGCCTGTAATCTGTCTCTTACCTCACTGATTTTAAATAAACAAGAGGCCAAGTGTGCAGCAAAATAAGCTTTTGTTTTATTTAATCTTTGTAAAAACTTAACAACCTTTTGTCACGGTAAGTAATACTGATGGTTCCTCAACGTCCCCTGTTCATAAAAAGCCTCTCCATCTTTAAGGCAGGTAATTCTGCTTAGTGCCTTAAAGTCAAGGCTCCTCAAAGTTTGCTGATTCTGCACTAAATAATTAATAATAAAAAATAAAAATCTTTCTTGTCCTCAGTCATTGCTTTCCGATATTATTTTAGTCTTTATATATTTATAACCATAAAACATTTTATAATTTAAAGCACATCATTTGCACAAGACACACATTTTATAAACAACCTTTTCAAAGACACTGGCTCATGCTGCCTATGTTTTAAATAGTGTTATTTGAACGTGACTGTAATATAGATTTGCTAGCATCACGTCTGGGCTGTGGAACGAGCTGAATGTTAAGGCTTCCTTGGATAACTGGATGGAATGCAATTACCCAACACTGGTTGAAGCCACATAGACTGAGCCTGAAATAAACACGACTTTCTATGTGAAACACTGAATGCAAACAAGCCAGAACGCCACAAATGACACATTCTGACTTTCTATATCATAGTCATAATAATGACATGCTGTCGTATATCTTGTGCAGTCGTTAGCCGGCTGCTGTTGTGCATGTCATAATGATTTACTCTTGCTTATATACAGTACAGTTCTGTCAGACACAGCGTCCTTTGAAGGCCAGTGGCTGCACATGGGTCCGGACCCCAGTCTATGCAGATGGTGAAATGTTCCAGGCACAAAGGGAATTCTGCAGGAGCCGGTGCAGAACTTGATGTCATCATAACACGGGGCAGTTTTTGTTCCTCGTTTGTGGGTAACATAAACCTTTAATGTTTTATTGTCTGTAAATTCCCCAGTTTGAGAATGTCATGCTCCGTTGACCTTTCGCTGACGCACTGACCTTGTTTTGGACAAACACTGTCACATTGGTTGCAGTTGGCTAATATTTCCTTTGAGCATACAAAAGTAGAAGCTTCTTTTGTTGGTGGTGGTCCTAATTAATGCACAGTGCCAACCCTGATCAGCACGTATCCTCCCGTTTTCCATCTCTCTTTATCCAGATGTCTGGTAAGTCTGGCTTACTGTTGGGTAAGATGACGACCTCCTCACTGTGATTAGTGCGGCCTTTACTGCAGGTATCGTAGACAGTTTCCTTCAGAGAGAGGCAAAGCGTGTCTCTCTTTCCGTTGAGATGTCCTGGTTGTGGCTGATCGTCTTCTGCTTCGTGCCGTTGCAGTTTGGAAGACCCTGGTTCGATGTCACTGAGGCATGTTTCACAGGAGTCCTCCAGACCCTCGAAGGAGCTCTGGGACTGGGAGGAGACGGGCCTTTTGTGGGAGGGATGACAGTGGCCTTCCATAGTTTGCTCGTCTTTGTACAGAGATGGCTGGTCAATGGTCTCCAGAGTGCGGCTCATGGTCGGCTCCTCTGTGCTAGAGGATGAGGAGAAGGATGCGTTGGCCCAGTGCTTCGTCCCGGCAGACTGACCCCTGCAGGTTTTACAGAGCTGTTTGTCCCTAGCTAGACCTTCCTCTACCAGCCCCACAGGTCGTAGGGTGTTTTCTCTGTAAGGCGATGACGTCTGGATGGCTGGAGGGGCTTGGCACATCTTACTTTGACGTCTGCACACCTCTTCGCTCGCCCCATCAATGCTATTTCTGCCCACGTCTTTCCCGCAGTACTCGATTTCGTCCGAGAGCACAGACGGCCGGTTGGACAGTTTGCTGGTGCAGGTGCTGTTTTCAAAGCTGTCGCTCAGTCGATAGGCCAGAGGCTGCAGTTCGTACTGATCGGGCCCTTGCCCTCCTGCTACTGTGCCCCTGTTTGGGTAGAGAGAACCTCCGGACTGCTTGTCATAGCTCCTCCTCACTCTAGCTCTGCCGAAGGCCCCGTTGGCAGCCGAGGCGGAGGATGAGGAACCAGGCTCTGCTTCTGAGCAAGAAGACAGCAAGCCATCGGTGTGGTCCAAAAAGCAAGGCAACGTTATTTTCCCACAGTTTTTCTGGGGTCCAAAGAAGCAGCATAGAGACTGGAAAAAGAAGGTTGCAAAGCCACACGCTACACATTTGACCAAAAAAAGGAATATTCCCAATTTTCTAAAGACCAAGGCCGTGGCAGGCAACATGATGATCCCCATGAAGAAAAATGCAGCGGAGACTATAGCTACTGGACATCCCATCCGCTTGGTAGCGTGCGCAACTTTCCCAAATCGGTCCGAATGGGGAGCCAAGTTGTAGGATATGCAGTAGTTGGCGATAAAGTCAACGGACAATCCTGCTGCTGTCGATATAAACAGAGCCTCAATGCCGCTGAGGTGCCACTCAAGGAGGACCAGGAGGCCGACGGTGACAAACACGCTCCCTCCTACAGCCACGGTGCCATATATACTCAACAAAACGTTCCAGGTGGTGACAAAGAGCAAAACAAACGTGAGAGCGACTGAAAAGCCTGCTACGAGCAGAGTCTCTGAGCTTAAAGACTGTTGGAGGTCAAAAAGAGACAGCTCGCTTATAAACCAGCCCTTCTCTAGTCCGCGCGGCGCTTCTGCTAGCTCCCCGTTGAACCACGTCCGGATTTCTTTGTAGAAAATGTTGCTTCTGGTGAAGTTGAAGCTGTGGAGGTATGTGGTTCTGAACGCCAACACGAGGGCAGCGACCCTGCCATCTGGCTGGAAGAACAGGCCTCCGCTGTGGGCCAGATGGCCCTCGGCGTACCGCTCCGCCAGCATCGCACTGAGGCAGCTTTCAAAGACGCTGGGGGGGTAGGGGAAGGGGACGTCATTACAGCAGAAGTCCACGTCGTGGCTCTCTGAGCACTGTCTGACAGACACCCAGTGTATCAGCTGCTCCACCAGACAGACGTTGTCTGTCGTTACGTCTGTATCCTCAGATGACTGAGGGGAATAGAAGCTTTGGTTCTGGACGCGTCCACAAAGATCCCGTAGCCAGACCTGCGCGTCCGGTCGGCTCATGTTAAAATCTGTGTCTAGAACCAAAGAGCTGTTGCTTCTAGGGTCGAGGAGGTCCCCGTTATCGGTGGGTTTGACACCCCAAACGAGAGTTATCGTGACAGGTTTATCCTCCCCGTTCCTTTGTCTCTCAAACATGAACATATGACGATACTCTGCGTCGTATCGCTCGAACGGGTGACTAGAGACAAAGAGCTGTGTGAGCTTGCTGTCCAGGGTGGGGAGCTTCATGCCTGGGTCGATGCAGGACATGTACGTGCCCCCAGCAGCGAGCACTGCGAACCAGCACACCCAGATGTACCTGAACTTGACCACTCCACAAGGCAGGATTTTGAGGAATAACAAATTGGACGTGTCCGTGAGACCGCGCTTCAGTTCCCTCAGCTTCTGGCCGAGGGTGAAGAGGCACCTCTTGCGTGAGCCCGTTTCCCAGAAGCCTCCGGGGCTTTTGGAGCAGCACGGCTTCCACCCCGGCACCGCCACAGAGGCGGAGGGCGCCTTTATGTAGCGCTCCCGCAGGACGAACGAGCACGGCAGCCACACTAACGCCAGGAGGGAGCTGATCAAAGAGCTGGTTCCAAGATAAACAGAGAAACATCTGATGGCTGTGATGCTGCTGAGATAGCCAGAGAAAAATGCTGCGCTGGAGGTCAGTCCGGATGCTAAAATCAAATAGCCCACTTCCTGCAAAGCCCTGTTGACTCTCTTCTCCTGGGAGGCGGAGGGGTTCTGGGAGAGCTGCAGCTTCCAGAAATCAGCGAAGACAAAAACCTGATTGGAGCAACTTCCCAAGAGCATCAGAGCTGCAGAGAGGTTGACTAATGGGAAGAAAGCAAGTCGAAAGGCTACTTTATAGAAAAAATAAGACGTCAGGAGGGAGCCAGTAATGGCTATTAATGACAATGTCACTATGAAGAGAGACTGGAGATATAGAGCCATAGTGAAAAGAAGAGAAACAACAGCTAAAACAGGGTAGACCGAGTCTTTTGCCAGGTAGTATTTAAACAAGGTCTGCTTGATGCCAAAGTCCATTCCGGTGATGGTGGTGTTGCTGGACGTCAGATCCTGGCCCTCGAGGCGCTTCATGTATATCTCCATCATGTGCTTCCCTTTGTCGACGGGCAGGAACAGGAGGCTGTACTTCAGCGTGGGGATTTGATACTGGACCGTCTGCGGTCCAAGGAAGTCCTTATCGACGAGAAAGTGCAGGATTTGAAAGACCACCCGGGACTGTTTGCAGCGGTTTGGGACCGTTGAGCAGCCGCCACGCTTGGGTGTGTCCACGCAGGCCTCCACCAGATGACCGGCGTGGTAGTACGGAGCACAGGCTCGAAGGAGGTTCAGAGACTCCGAAACCTGGGCAAAAGCGAAGAACAACCTCATGTAACATTCCATAACGGAAAGTGCTCAAGTCAATAATTAGGAGTAGTACCTGGTGTGAAGTGAGACTGAGGCAGCAGGAGGCGTTGGTGAGAACAGCCAAGTAGTTCCCCAGAGACCAGCTCGGACAACAGCCGCCTCTGGACGTCTCCCCCGTCTCCCCCGTCTCCCCCCTCACAAGCTGCTGGCACAGCTCCGGGAACCGAGCCTGGGAGCGAATCTGAATCCCACAAGGGAGAGATGTTTTTGAACGCGTTCCCAGTTTTATAACGAATCGACTTGTGGGAATCAATCTTGGACCAGAATCTACATGAAGGAGTGCTTTTAATCGTTTAAAGGTGATTTACAGTTAGGACATAAAAGTGGAGGCTGAAAAAATGATTAGAGGCAAGTAATTCACGATTAGCCGAGAAGTGACGGGCTGAGGAGATCTGAGCGAACCCTGTGTTGCTCCATGGCACACATGGCGTGGATGGCCTTCAGACTCCAGAGACTGGCAGAGTGTTCTGATCGAAACACCAGCTGGGCCAAGTGCTGGCCTGCGTGGACACAGACAGATGGAGATCAGCCCAACGCCAGCAGACATTAATCAGTACTTTGTGGGGTTGTCAGAAATGTACGGCGGTAAAATCGCTCTTGTTTTATGTGTTTTGTGCTCTGAGGAAACTTCAAAGCTTGAAGCAGCTAATATGCCCACTTTGGAGTTTTTAGTGCTTTATGAGGCCAGTGGAGGTCGGATCTCGTGTTTGATCTACCAGCAGAATATATCACAGCCGAGCCGGGCCGGTTTTGTGCTGATTACTCTCTGAAGGATTTTGCCTTCATCTTATTACATTCTGTGTTCTGTTACCAGTGTAAAAGAAGTGCCAGTGATTTATTCATCACCGGGGAGCGACCGGGTGAAGGGAGGATGGACCCACCTGGACCGTCGCAGAGGAACGTTTCCTGAGGGGCGTCGAAGGCCAGCGTCCTCCGGATGCGAAGCCGCGGCGCGTCCCGGCCAGCGCTGCCGAAACCGCTGCAGGCAGACGCACACATGCAGACGCACACGTGCAGACGCACACGTGCAGACGGCCTTCAGGTAAAAGCGTTAATTGGGCACACGAGATTAAAGCGCACCGGAGGCCTCTGACCTTTTACCGAGCTGCGGTGGGAGCGGGGACAGCGTTTTCCCGGGGCCGGTGTTCTGCTGCAGCTCGGTCAGACTGGACTGGCGAACGCCGATGTAGGTCCCTCGCGGCTCGAAGCCCTGACAGAGCGGAGGTAGTTGGACGTTCACGTGAATCCTGCCCACGCATTTTATCCACCATGAAATAATGCTATGATCACGTCACCCAAGCACTTTGTTGTGACTGTGGTTTTTAATTGGTGTTCTACCATAAACACGGATCTCGAAGGTGAGAACTTGAATTTAATTATGATGACAGCGTGTGATCTGAGGTTCAGCGAGACTGAATGGATGAATCGCGTGTCCTTAGAGAAACAGTAATTAACACTCAGCCTAAGGTGGTAAGGGAGGTGTGTGTGTGTGTGTGTGTGTGTGTGTGTGTGTGTGTGTGTGTGTGTGTGTGTGTGTGTGTGTGTGTGTGTGTGTGTGTGTGTGTGTGTGTGTGTGTGTGTGTGTGTGTGTGTGTGTGTGTGTGTGTGTGTGACTCACCAGCAGGGGGTCAGAGAAGTCTGGCAGTGGCCCGATGAAGAGTCCAGCCAGTGAACATCCAAGCAGCAGCGCGGCGCAGCACAGCAGCAACGCCAGCGGGTAGTCCACTATCATCTGGGAATAACTTCCAGGTGGAGACAAAGACACCAAAGCAGCTGCTGGTGACACAGAATGATAATGTGAAAGATAATCTGGGTGGTGGAGGGAAAAGGATGTACTTACCTTCTAAGGAAGCTGTACAGGCCTCCGTCCCTGTCAGGAGCATCCGTACTGTTAGAATAATAATCGCAACCACACCCGCCGTGTCCCACCGTGCTCAAACGCACCTCACTGTCACCACGTGCCGCTGCGCTGGCTTCTGGGTGCCGCTCTCGTTGGACCCGTGCAGCCAGTGACACCGGACGAGTCCTGGATGGGCAGAAGCGCAGCTGTGATCCACCTTCGCCGCCGGACCTCCGTCAGAACACGGAGCTGCGGCGTCCGGCCGACAGCGGGCGCTGGGCTTGACGGGCCCCTGGCGGCTGCACTGGGGACATGTGCGGGCCTGCGGGGACGTGTAGGCTCTGGCTCTGTGACCCTGTGGGACCTGAAGGAGAGAAGAAGCAGAGAAGAATGACGCCGTGGCGATATTTGCCGTTCTCTCCCAGATCCTGCATCTATTTCCGACCCGACGTCGCTGTGACGAGGACGCGTGTGATGCGGCGCGGCCCCTGTGAAGGCTTACTTGGTGGTAGAGCTGACAGGAGGACGGCGGTCTGCTGAAGCCGCTGCAGCTGTCACAGAGCTCTCCCTCCGACTGGGTGAGTGTCAACTGGGCTTCAGTGGAGCACATGCCGTCAGGAGGGCACAGGGAAAGAGCTGGGATCTCACTGAGGGAAGGAAAGAGCGGTTCCGTGTGCATAGAGTTATTGAGATATTTTCATTTATTTATTCAGTCTATGGACCAAATTCATCTCATATTCATCTGAGGATTGAGGACGGTGGAACTAATGAGTGGAGGAATGGATTTCTGAGGCTACTAGCAGTGAAAAAATGGGGGGAAGGGGGGTGTAGATGCACTCCAAGTCTGTCCAGGACAGATAACATGATTCAGGGAGTAATGGCAGCAGTGGAGCAGCCTGCAGTGACCTCACTCCTTTCTCCAACCTGTAGTACCTTCAAACCTCAACATGTATTAAAGCCATAAAGCCTGTCTGACATGAAGCTCCTTGGAGGAATATGCCGAGCATCGATCAAACCCACAGAAAGTTTTAATAAGTCTCCAGTCTCAGAAGATGCGTATGTGCTAAATCAATGACTAGAGCCAGAACACCTCCAGTCTTCATTATAAATGTATGACAACCTCTCAGCGGCACAAAACATCCAGATAATTAGGTGGAACAAACAAGAAGAATTTGTGACTGGGTGAATATGTAAATGAATGCAGCTTCACTGAGGACAAAGGGGCCGTGGGATGCGAACGGTCCACCGTGTGCTTGTTTTTCCACAGCGCTCTGGATGCGGCCGCGCTTCCTGTCGCGTCGCCATGCCAACGGGGGTAAGTCAACAGAACCTAAATGACCTCACGCAGTTTTATTTGCATCGCATAACGAGGCGCAGGTAACGAGCGGCCCGGCGAATCGGCGACGTCACAGTAGCGGCCGTGGAGACGATTAATGGAGCCGCTCGGCTCCGAACGAGACGAGTTTTATCTCCCTGTCACATTAAAGCTGTAATATGATCTAAATAATAAATAGCTGATGGAGAACTCCGCAGCTGCTGGTCACATGTTTGCCATTTTAGCCTGTTTATATGCTGGAGAGAGTGGGTAAACACGCTCATAAACGGAATCTAGAGGAACACGGCACTAATTTGACTCTGTCTTTATTGCTGAAACGCGCATTTATTAGCAGAGACTGTGTAACGTGTGCCTGGCATCCTCCTCACCACAGGACGCAGGATATGAGTATTTAGGCCCATTTAATCCCGCGTTGGCCGACACGGGCACAGAAATTCACCCAAAGACACACACAATGAGGGAAATTTGTGGAACCCATCAATATTTTAGTGGATGGACACCAAAATACACCCAGCGACGTGTCACCGAGCTGCTTCCAGGATGTTTGTGCAGTGATGTCAGCACGGCCTCGTAAATGCGAGCTCACATCAAATGCATACGAGGTGAAATAAATCCCTCCTTTTATTTACAGTGTTTATTAGCTGGAGTGGATTAGTTTGAGTTTAATGTGCCCGACGAACTGACTGGAGAAGTAGGTCAAACACTGAGATGACTGAGTGGAAACTCCTCCAGATGATGATGGCAGGAGGCGCTCAGCTCGGAGAAGCAGGTCAAATGTGAGGCGTCCCTCAATAAACACGCTTTCCTCTGGTGAGTTAATATTAGCAAAGCCTGACTGGTAAACGGCTGTAAAACCAGTTTCCAAGGACGTTTTGTGGCATCTGAGGCTACAGACACTCGGCTCCACTACTCTCCCGTCTTTCTGCCTCTTCGGTTCGCGTCGTTCACTCTTTCATCCGCTCTTTGGACGCCACTCAATGTCATGTCGTCAACCATCTCCGGGACTGTCAATCACACGCGTGCGCGCATGCCCGGAGCAGGATTAAAGCCCAACTGTTCCTAAAAATCAGATCCAGGGTTTTATTGGTGGAGAAAGGCTCGCGGCTCCGTGGAAGGAGGGAACTGGTCTGTTCCCAGTCTAAACGGTGACGGGCCTCAGCTGATCCCAGACCCACCTTCACCTCGAAGCCTCGTGGCCGTTTGATTTGTTTTCTGCAGCGCTTCTGTATGTGAGCGAGTGACAGCGCGACATCTGTGACCCGGAGAGCTGGGGCGACCGCGGCAGGAGGTTGATGACACTCAACAGATCGCATGGCTCTCGCTACGACGACGGCGAGAGTGACAGCATGTGTGAGGCAAAGGTCAGAGGCAACAATGGAGCAGCTCAAAATGTGTTGCACTGCCTGTTTATTGCCATCCAATAATACTTACTGAACATCTTATTCCTGATAGTCAATTATTGAGAATTATCCAACAACTGTACATGTAATTGCTTTTATTGCTATGGTTTACACGTTTAATCAATTACATAGTTGTAGTTGCTCCAATTATGATTAAAACAGTGTAAATGGGAAAAGCCCACATGATCCTATTGTCCGCGGTAACAGCTGGATCTTTGAACAATTCTCTCCGCGACCACAGGAGGCTAGAAACACATTTAAACGCCTCATCCTGTCAAATTCTCTCTTTAAAATCAACTTTCACTTTGCGCCTCGGGAAGCATGCACATGCAGTAAAGAAAAACCCAACCTTTGGCAAGCGTCCCGGATTTCCCTTTCATCTGTAGGAGAGTCATCCATCACTATCGCATCCGTGCTTTCTCCTATTATCGAGCGAGCTTCCATCTCCCTCCTGATGCGACGCTGAAACCTCAATTTAAAAAAAAGACGGTTAACAATTTCCAGTTGCTCCGAACCGGGTTAACTAATGAGCCCTCATTTGACCAGACCGAGTCCACGAGGATCGCTCGCGTCTCTCCGTGGCTCCTACTACGGAGCGGCACCGGGGCCGCACGGGTTAATCTGCCCCGAGCCGCGCGCTGATTGGCGGAGCCGCGGTGATGCTGAGGATGCTGCCAGGTCGCTGTCCAACCGGCCGCGGTGCTGGAGCGCGGAGCGACTGGCAGCACGCGCCAGCGGCTGCTTAATTGGCTCGGACAGGACTTACACCGCTGGTTAGTGCAGGTTACGTCACCAGGGTGCGCCGACGCTGGTGCTGCCCTCAATGAAAATACAAAGTGAACGTGATTTTGAAATGCTGCTGAATCCAAGTCGTTTCTTTAGGTCCCTCTGTCCCAGT
Organism: Betta splendens; assembly: GCF_900634795.4. Classification (NCBI taxonomy): domain Eukaryota; kingdom Metazoa; phylum Chordata; class Actinopteri; order Anabantiformes; family Osphronemidae; genus Betta; species Betta splendens. The sequence continues at coordinate 3,533,671 of NC_040900.2, read as the reverse complement.
AAATGATGAGAATGTTTATGAGCATTAGTGGAAGAAATAATCCCCTTACAAGGAAATTCATGTGGAGGTCCGACTCTAGAGTTGGTGAAGGAGTTAGTGAAGCCTGTTTCTATGTGACTGGCAAATTAAACACCCAAACAGAACTAGAACTACAACTTCACAACTGTTTTAAAAGGTTTAGGCTATTTGAAGCTGTTAACTCAGCACATCTTTTCTGTGAGGAGTCCAACATTTTAACTATATATTAAATAGTATTATTATTTATTATTAATAATAATAGATAATAAACATCATCTTGAGCTTCTTGGTTTCTGATGGGGTTATTTGTAGAAAGATCAACTGATAGGTTTAAACTTTATTTAACCACATTCGTATGAAAAGTAGCTTTATTCGCATCAAACAAAGTGTTAATGAGTTAAAACATAGTTTTCTGCATGAAAAGCCACAAGCGGAAAGAAGCCAGACGGTGACTTTGGGCTGTACCTGTTAATGGTGAGAGTTGAGCTCCAAAGAAAGCAGAAACTGTGACGCAGCAGACCTGTGTGATTTACTGCTAATGAGGCGGCCGCTGGTCTGGCTCTGGTTCTAAATGTGAATCATGGTCCTGGGCCCTTGTCTCTGAGGGGCCACTTTGGGAAAAGCCAAATGATTTACTGGAGAAAAAAAGGCAAAGATTGAGGAAAGGGTGTGTGTGAGAAAGTGTTGTAGGAAGGATCAAAGTCCTGGTTCAGGGATTTAATAAGAAGCAGAGACAATGGAAGGTGTCATTATTTTTATCTTAATAATGAAGCCTCATTTATATTTATTAATGCTTCTGTGAGTCATGATGCTGGAAGTGACTCATGCATAAACAGTGTTGATTGGTTTGAAGCTTCAGATGAAAGAGCAATTAGTTTGTGTGTCTTATTCTTTGTCTTTAACTGAAAGTCTTACACGTTGAGAGTAGATGTTCTTTATTTACTGGATGTCGGATGGTTTTGTGTATCGTTCTTAGATTTAACAAAAGGCTGCCGTGTTGTTGTTGCACGGAGCTTTCTGAGCAGCTGAGATGGTTAATGCCCTGTTGACTTCAGACACTGATTAACTTACACCGTTTGGCTCCACAGCCCCCAACACACACACACACACACACACACACACACACACACACACACACACACACACACACACATCCTGACAGGCACGTAGTGACTACCAGACATGCACATGTACACGTAATGAGAGGCTGCAGCGAGGGGAGCCTGCTTCTGGCTGGTGCTGAGGTGACAGCCACGGTAATTTCCTGTGGCAGATTTCGGCCTGTGAGTGGTGGTGCAGTGGGAAATGGTTCATTATGGCCTCAGCGCTGCCTCGAAATCTGCGTGGAAAAACAAACACACAGTAGGATAAATACTGGCCCGTCGGGAAAACACCGTCAACGACTCTGTGGGGACAAAGAAACGTGTAATTACGGACTTCTATAAATTGTTACTTTTATTGATATGAACCCTGTTGCTACAGAAACAGGTTGTTTTACTGCCACCTGCTGGCGAATAGTGACTATAACAGCAATGCTCTCTGTCACGATACAACATATAAAAAACAGCCTTTAATTCAGCATCTTCTTAAATTATCAATTAAATTTAAAGTTTTTAATTTTTTTTAATTTCAAGTTTTAAAGTTTGCATAAATTTACCTGTTATTATTTGCTAATGTGATTTTATTTTACATTGATTTTGTGTAAAAACAAACTATATAATTAGTTCGTTAAAGTCTCTTTTACTAAAATACTCCAGTTATTATCGCAGCATTTCTTCGAATTCGTCGCACTCAGCTGATTGCTAATATAAAACCAGCAGTGGCGGACTGCTCAACACTGCGAGGTCGAGCTCTCCGGCGAGTTTTGCGGCGGGTGTAAAGTTACGAGCCGAGAGGACACACCTCCGGGGGGAGTTCCCGGGGAGGAGGCGGCGGTGAGGAGCGGAGCGGAGCGCTGCTCCTTTTACAGAAGCCTGGAGCCCTTTCACTCGGAGCGGCCGTCCGACCCTGCGGACGCGCGTCCTCTGATCAGCCGCAGCACGATGCCCGGGTCGGGCCACTCTTTGCGCGCGGCCGCGCTCCTGGCGTTCGTGGTTCTTTCCATCCTCGTGTCCCTGTTGATCAGCAGCGTGCAGCAGTTCGGAGCGAGGCTCGCGCACTTTAACGACACAACTCCCGCTGGCGGTGGAGGCGGCGGCGGCGGCGATGAGGAGGCGGCGTCGCTCCGCAGCGCATTGATTTACCAACTCAACGAGCGGCGCAACGAGGTCATCCTGCTTTTACCTGCTGATGATGACGGGACCGGACAGCCGGGCGGGACCCCGCGTTCCGCCGGACTGGACCCGGGTTCGGATTTTAACCTGTGGAACGAGATCACAGAGGGCTCCAGGAGAAGCCACATGGATGAAATGGGCTGTGACTCTCTGGTGGACATGCGGGCGGTGGAGGTGCTGGGCTCCGGCTACACCAAACTAGTAGTCAAAGTGAATCTGGCCCAGGGTCAGTCCGTGGCGCTGAAGCTCGTGAACGAGCAGGGGATCGACATGGGGAAGTGCGTGGAGGATTTTAAAGACCCACAGCGCTGCCGTGAGCTCGTCTCCTACAAGCTGAAGAAAGAAATAGTTCTGCTGCAAAGGCTGCAGCATCCGAATGTCATCAAGGTGCGTCCCCTCAAACTGTTCACTGCTTTAAAGTCTTAGAATAAGAAGTCATTGAGGGGAAAGAGGTTGGATCAGAAGCTGGCGCTCGCTGGTGACAGTGCTGCTGGAGTTTATGTTCTTTCCATAATCCGTGCGTGCTCACATTTTCCTTTGTCTCACACAGTGAGCTGCATGAAAGGCCCCACTGGCTCTGCAGGACCTAATTAAATTAAACTCGCTGACCCTCCTCTGACCTTTGGGCTCAGTTTGGCAGGAGGAGACAATGTGCCTGTGTCTCTGGTTGCATCCGAAGCCTTTTAGCATCTGTCCCCTCAAATCGTTAAAACACAATTCAGAACGCGTTGGAACCAACGGGGCTGAGTCTCGCGTGCACTCGACAGCTGTGTGTTGTGATTTTTTTTTTTGCCCCGTCTCGCGTCTGAGCTGCTACGGTTAGCGGCCGTGACGCTCCAGCTTCCCTGTCGCTAACCGTCGTTCTTCACTCAGCTCCGGGGTCACTGTGCAGGAAGTGGGACGGAGGGAGGACGAGTCGCCGTCATCCTGGAGCAGGGGACTCCTCTGCAGATGATCCAGCTGCTCCAGAGTCCGTGGGAGGACCGGTTCAGGGTGAGGGTTCACGCTCAGCGATTCATGCCGTACGCCACACGACACACACGCTCCCACACACTTACACATCATGCACAGACGCCCCCCTCGCTTTATTTGGACGACGAGACGAGGGTTGAAAGACAAAGCAGGCTTAGATTTGGAGCTCCTGGAGGTCTGACATCTGTCCTTCAGTGTATTTGATCAGGCCGTGGTTGGAATGGAGATGGATCCTGGAGTTAATCCACTGCTGGCTAGGAATGCCATCTCATCCATCACACACACACACACACACACACACACACACACACACACACACACACACACACACACACACACACACACACAGCTTGAGCTCAACCCCCCATTACAGGTATGCTCATGTCGGGAGTTAAGAGGCTAAGATTACACTCCAGGGATCCAACATCCAAATGTGTATGTGCGTGTGTGTGTGTGTGTGTGTGTGTGTGTGTGTGTGTGTGTGTGTGTGTGTGTGTCTTTGCGCATGGATGTGTTTGAAAGAGAAAGAAAGAAGCGGCGCAGAGGGGGAGAACTTGTCATGCGTGCTCTGTTTCTGGATTATCCCGAGCTCCGCCAGTCGACCGAGCATCGTCTCGCCGGCTGCGTCTCACAAGCCGCCGTGGGTGCGACGCAGCTCGAGCCGCTGGGCCCCTTTCGGCCGCGCTGCCTCTGTGGAGGCTGCAGTAATCCAGGGGTGTTTGGTTTCAGCCGGCCCTGTTTTTACAGCGCTCCGGTGCCAAGCAGTGACATCTAGCAGAGCTGCAGCTCCGTTTGCAGGCGACAGGATGGCTTCATGCTCCGTCAGCGCGTCGCTAAACCCTTGCTTTGCCTGTGGGAGCTCCCTCATTCACCCTTTTTAGTCCGAAGGTTTTCTAAAAGCCGCTTCGGGAGACGCTTCTGTGAAAAAAGCAATGTGGTCGTTCTGAAAGACTGACTGTTTTTCCACCTCGCCACATTTAGCTGAGGTGAAATGTAATTATATTGCACTGTTTCAGGAATAAACACGTTGAGCTTGAGCAGACGCTTCAGCTTTTCAAGCTTGAAAGTCAAACTACACACTGCATTAGAGCCGGACAACCAATCCGCAGTATTTATTTGATTATTGCGCAAAAAACTAACTTTATTTCTAACCAAAAAATGTCCAAAATGTTGATGGTAAACTGAATGTCTCTATGTTCTGGGCCTCCGGCCAGACTAAACAGACTATGTGGGCTCTGGGAAATAATTGTTTGTATTTAATATATTTATTCTCTGGTTCAAATAAATCAGACGAAACAGTCGCAAAATAGCAACATTTCATCAGACTTCCTGCCTAAACGACTGTACGTCACGCGTCTCTGACCCGGCCCGTCCGCGTCCGCCCACAGGTGTGTCTGGACCTGGTGCGGCTCCTCCACTTCCTGTCGCGCTCGCCGCTGGGCTCCGTGGCGCTGCTGGACTTCCAGCCCCGGCAGTTCGTCACCGTGTCCGGCGCGCTGAAGCTCACCGACCTGGACGACGCCAGCGCCGCGGAGACGGGCTGCGCCGCCGACGCCGACTGCACGCTGCGCTTCCCGCACCGCAACTTCAGCCTGGCGTGCTCGGCCCGCGGCGCGTGCACGGGCCTGAACGAGAAGATGAACATCTACAACGCGTACCGGTGAGGAGCGGGTGGCGGGTCAGTTATACGGCCCAGAACCTAGAACGATGCCGATGGTAAAGAGGTACAGCTGGAGATTTGCAGCGTGAGGGCGAAGGTGTGATGTGTAAATTGTATTGGTGTCTTTGAAAAGGCGTCAGGGTTTTGACACTTTTTATAGCCTGTTTGTTTTAACGCCGCCGTCGGACGAGCCGTGTTCTATGTGACGGGACTTGTCTGCCTTTCTCCTCGTCTGAATGAGTCGTCTCTGCACAGGTATTTCTTCACCTACCTGCTCCCTCACCAGGCCCCGCCCGGCCTCGCGCACCTGGTAGACCGCATCATGAACTCCACAGGTGAGAGGATGAGAGACCTGACGTGACAGCGTGTTTAACTACTGCGGATCACAAAGCGACGGTTCCGTTATTATGCTCTTGTAATGACACGCCTCGGCGTTAAGTGCTCCTTTTAATGAGTCTGACAGGCGCTTCGCGGCCGCCGTCTGTTCACGTCAGCGTGAGTGACTCCGCGCCTGCAGTCGGATGATTTACCGGCTTTAACGCGTTGTCTGCGTCTGCAGGAGAGCTGAAAACCGACATCAATCAGACGCTGGAGGCCTTTGAGCACATCCTCCATCTTTACAAGTCTGGCCTGCACCTGGACAACCTGCCTCCATCCGTAACCAGAGGTAAGAGCTCCACGGACCGGGGCTCCTTTATGAAGTACACTCAGCCTTAAAATCTGAATAGTTGAACCCCTATAAAGTGGGGGGGGGGTTTCTTTAACCCCGGCTGTTTTGACAGGTTTATTAAGCAGCTGGAATGAGAGCACAAAAGCAACAGAGTGGGATTATTCCTCTGTGTCACCAGCCACCGTCAGCATTTGCTTAAACAAGCCGCTGGTTTTACGTCTGCTTGGGACTTTGGCCTTTGCTCTGTTAGTTTTTCTTATTCCGTACAAAAATCTGCCGGTTTTAAAGAGAAGTCTGTTTTCCAGCTCTGGTGTACGTTCCCTATAAGAGCTTCTCTTTTCTTCTGTCCAACTCCGCCGTTGGCTCTGCTGCCCCCCCCCCGTTCCCTTTCAGCTCTATGAAATATTAATAACAGAATGACTGGGCCGCGTTCCTGTGGTGGGATTTTTTCCATCCCCCTGATGCCTGACTGTTTATATAGCAGCGCTTTGCGAATTCAATGGCAGATCGGGGTGTAGCGCGGCCCCGGGTGCTGAGGCTGACGCCGGCAGGGAATGTTTTAGCTTAACAAGGAGGTGCCGTGAGTCAACTATGCAGCTGAGTGTGTGTGATAAGGTAAAAAATGTGGGCTTCGCAGAAACAGGCGGACCGTTCGACGGCCCCGTTGCTGTTTCAGCTGAAGCTTCGCTTCTTCACAAACTAAAAGGCATAATGTGTGCCTGTAATTTTATAAAACGGAGGTGGATGAAGGACAATAACTGAAAACCTCTGATTTCAAACAAACATTGCATTCAATAGTTAAACAGTCAGAACAATTAAAAAAGCCACATTGGCTTATTATCATGTCTTCCCTTTATAAAAAAAGAAGAGAAGCAGCCAAATCCCAGAGCTTTATAAAAGAAGCCAAATGGGATCTAACATAGTGTAAAATGTGTGTGTGCGTGTGTGTGTGTCTGTGTGTGTGTGTGTGGGGGGGAAATACTCATCAGGTCCCAATTCTTAATTCTAAATTGCTGGCAGATGGAGGCTCACTGCTGATGTGGATGTAACAGCTGAGATCATCTGCGATTTAATGAAAGAGGCCACAATCTGCTTCTCCAACCAGTTGCTGAAAGTATAAATTTAGTTTGGCAAAAAAAACACTCTTGGCTTCATTTATTTCCTGAGCACTGCCATAAATTAAATTCTGTTTGATATTCTGTATATTAATTTGAAAGGAAGACCGTTTCCTGCCGGACGGCTCATATTCGAGCGTGTCCGTCTCCTCAACAGCTGAGGCCTGTCAGGCTTTAGCTTCCCAACAGGCTGCATATTTTTTTTTTCCTCCAAACACTCCATCTTCTTGTTCTCTGTGCTCAGACCCAGAAGGCAGATCCTCGTGTCTTTTTCCTCTTAACAATACGTCCACACACACACCAGCTCCTGCCATTTAGGAAGGTTAGCAGTTCGTAACCGTGCGCCTCATCCGTACAGACTACGCTTTTGTCCCCGCGTGTGTGTGTGTGTGTGTGTGTGTGTGTGTGTGTGTGTGTGTGTGTGTGTGTGTGTGTGTGTGTGTGTGTGTGTGTGTGTGTGTGTGTGTGTGTGTGTGTGTGTGTGTGTGTGAGGGGGGGGGGTCATGGCTCCTGCTAATGTGTAGCAGATGATTTAAGACCAGTTCTGCAAGAAGTCTGACTGAAAGAATTACAATGATGGATGTAAGACAAATGTTGAGCAGGAGGAAGGTGAACTCTCTTTTATATATATATATATATATATATAGAGAGAGAGAGAGAGTTTTATTTTTCCAATCGTAATGCTTATTATACATAATCACACACACACATAATAGATTTAGATTTTCAATAATTGAATTAATTTATAATTGCTGTTATTGCTGCCACGAAAAAAAACAATATTGAAAAACATGCAGAATATTTTGGGGTATTTTTATATGCTGGTTTCACAGAACACACTTGTGCTTATTGATGCTGTTATAATCATTTAAAAACTGTATTTAAATCTGTCTAGGATTATTGTGTAGTTGCTCTTTGGTCTCACTGTCGTGGACTCGTCCCTCTTCCTGTGCTCAGATTACGCCGTGATGCGGGGCATGGCCACCTCTGGGGACGTGGAGTACCGCTGCTGGCCGTCCTACAGCCAGCAGGGCTGCGTGCTGTCGGTGCACGGCGCCCGCGAGGCCGCCTTCATCTGCAACTCGCACTCCCAGTGCAACAGCTTCACCCTGAGCGGCCACAAGACGTGGGCAGGTTCGTAGCAAAATGAAGCTCATTACATGAAGTACAAGCTAGGATGCTTCATAACGAGCACATAAACACTGAGCCTGTCGTGACTGAACTGCAGATCCTTTAATCTTTTGATGAAGGTCTCACCCGTTGAGTCGCACGCGGTAATTAAACATGTCAAGTCAGAACGTGCCGCTTCGCCGATGCTAAAGCGCTCAACGTGCATGTTTTCCCACCGCAGGTCGAGTCCTGGCCTCCTTCAGGAGCGGCTTCAGCCACCTGGTGCCTGATGGGAAATCCGAGGTGTACGTGAAGAGAGCCAAAGCGGGCGGAGCGTCCGCGGTCTGACGCCGGGGGAGCGAACGGAACCGCTGTGCGTCACCGCGGTGCACGGTGGGGGGTCGCGGAGGCGCGGAGGAACGCGGCGCTCAAGGAGCCGGCGGCCCCGGTGACGGCGTGGAGCGGCTCGCGGCCCTGCAGCAGGCGTCTGAAGGAGGCCAGTGAAGGCAGCGTATTTATAGGACTTCTGCTCGGCGGCCGTTTGATGTGTGCGCCAGCTCGCGGCCTCTGCCAGCTACTAGTTTAAGGGATTCCCCTTCAGGTACAATTAAGGAGGGAGAGCCTTGTGCCCTGGACATGATCTTTTTTTTCCCCTCCCCCTTTTCTAACCTTGTCTTTATTTGCCATGTGTGCTGGCTTCCACCGAGGCCGGGTCCCCGCGGTCGGACTTTTTAAGCCAAAGAGGTAATAAGAACAGCCGCCGCAGCTCAGCGTTTGAAGCCCGCGGACGGGAAAAGAAAACAAGCGCTTTTACAAATACACTTTGATGTCGATGTGTTGAGGTCGTGGCGGGTTCTTTTTTTTTCATGGTCCCCCGGCTTAGCTGCGGCAGCAACCATGTAAGCAGTTACACGACAACACAGCAAAGGTGATTAAAACCATTCCAGAGTCTGTTTTTGCGAACTCGGTAGTTTATAGTGCTTAGTTCACGTTTATTTATAAGATTAATTGAAATGTAATTCCTCTTACATGTTTTGCATCATAGCTTACGTGCACCTTGTGGGTGAAACATTTATTTTCAATGAAAAATCATTCACTTCAGTGTTTTTATACTTTGCTACTTGTGTGTACAGTTTTGCCATTTGTCATTATATAAATGTGTTACTTTGACTTTTTTTTTGTCATTTGCATTTTTAATTAGTTAATTGGACCCGTAAGTAACAGTGTGTTTATTTGTCATTATCGTGTGTGTGTGTGTGTGTGTGCGTGCGTGTGTTAAACCCTTTTTTATCTGATCGCGTGCGTGAGCCTGGCACCCGGAGCTCCGCAGAGTTTACACAATTCCAGAGGAATGTATTGAAAAGCGCCGTCATGCTGGGCTCATTATGAGCCTTAATTAATACTTGTAAATTAGCTAACTTACTGGGCCTTTCTTATGGAGAGCCAGGGGGCTTTGCCCTAAAGACAAAGGCCTGTATCGGGACAATCGGGGATGAATCTGTGGTTTGCACACGAATGGGCTTGCCATCTGTGGCTGCCAGTAGAAGCCGGTGAGGCTGAGATGAGTGCGTGACTGGAGCGGAGGAGGTCGGCCCAACATTCATCAGCCGCAGAGTTTCTGGCGGGAGAGAAAAAGCAGAGCAAATACCTGCGATGTCTTGATAGAAGCCAGAGACCTTTGTAACGTCCCCCACTCGGCACGTATTTCCTGCCGCCGCCGCCGCTGCTGCTGCGGAGGGGGATGCACCGAGCGGCGACCTCTGGGATCTGAACTCCTCAAATATTTCAGTTCTCGGTGCGAAGCAAAGCAGCGGAGCCGCGTTTGTGCTGATTCATCCGGCGTTTAGTCAGTCGACCACCACAGACTTGAAAGGACATGTTCTTCTGCTAAACTACCATCGGCTTCCAGGCCGGGTTCAACCGCGAAGGCCTCCGGGACTTTTTTTTTTTTTTTTTTTTTTGTTGCTCATGTTGGTTCCTTGTTGTCTGGACAAAGCTTGTTGATTAGAGTGCGATTATGGAGATAAGCACCTAGATTAGATAAGACCAAAGCAAACAGGACGAGCCAGAAGCAGCAGTAACGCACGAAAGCAGCTGCCTGCTTTATGGCTCTTGGACGTGGAGCTTTTAAAGCATAGTTGGAAAACAAAGTCATGCGTGGTCGTCGTTAGCGGCTAATTGACGAAGACGAGAAATGATGAGACAATTAGACTCGCCATGTGCTAATAATACTATTTAAGAAGAATATTACTGGTTCTCCTGCATCTACGTTGCTGCCAGGCTGCAGGCTTCTCCCAACTCTGAGCAGTGGTTCTGGAGAATCCTGAAGCAGCGGCGGTTCTTCCCCCGCTGACGCTCAGCGCCGCTGAGGTTCTGCCTCGTTGAGCGCGTGCAGCTGTGGCCCGTCCCCCCTCCGCGCCTTTCGTCTGGCATCTGGTTTGTCTTGGCGCGCTGCGACGGCGCTAATGGACGCTCTGGCTCCGCGCGGAGCCCGGCCGCTTCCAGCCGGGCCGCTTTCGGATCGCGTGCCAGGCGCTGATGGATTCATTAGCTTATTGAGTTGGATGCGAGATGCATTCGCAGCGTTCTTCATATTCTGCCTGGTGACACCGGCGCCGGGTCCTCGCAGCAGAGTTCTTGAAAGTGTTCCCTTTCTTTTCCACGCTTTGTTTATTTAGCTGGAACTCTGTGAGGTCTGAGCCTGTTGTGCTTTTTTGTTTGGTGATGCTTCCATATTTGCTTTGTGGCGAAGCATTTAAACGCTCGCATGCTCTCGCTGTCCCCGCGTTGCTGCGGCACAGAGTTCCTCTGTTTAAACCCATGTACTTGACAAGTTGGTGTTTTCTTTAAAGGTTCGGGCAATGAATGGGGGAGGAGTGATTTTTTTTTTTCCTCACTTGGCCGCATACCCCTCCATTTCTGTTTTTTTAAGTTTCCAGTTTCACCCGACTTGTTTCCGTTGGGGTTTATTCATGACCTCCATCTGGAAAGAATATATATTCATGAAAACAAGCCATCAGCAATTTTAGGGAAGAGTTCTGTGTGTGCGTGTGTGTGCGTGTGTGTGCGTGTGTGTGTGTGCGTGCGCGTGCGTGCGTCTGTGTGTGCGTCTGTGTGTGTGCGTGTGTGTGTGTGTGTGTGTGTGTGTGTGCAGGGAGGGGGGCGTTGAGGCCTCCTCTCTGGGGCTCAGCCTCCACCAGCGTCAGAGCGACATATAAAAGTCGGTACGACTGCGCTAAGAATCAAAGCCTTCATCATCGTCTTAAAATCCTGGTGCGATGCATTTGTGGTCTGACTAAAGCCTTTGACTCCAATGTGGAGTTACTCATCAAATGCTGGAAACCACAGCTGCTGGGAGAAATTACGTGTCAGGCAGGTCTCTGGCAAAATGTTTGACCTTGGCTCCGACTAAAAATATGCATTAACTCGGTGAAAGCCTGCATAGTTGTGCAGGAAAGAAGATCTGGCTGGTGTTGGAGCTGCTTTGCAGGAACATACGCGGCCTCTGACGGCAGAGAGAGCAGATATTCACCCGGCTGCAGGATCACAGGAGCGCCTCTGTGCCCGTCTGCCGCCGGTCCACAGGAGCCCGGCCGGTCACACCTGAGAGCCTCTGAAGAGTGGCCAGACATTTAGTCGCTCTGTCCGGAGCACAGAGGATTCTCAGTCCACAGGCTGCTGTCTGAGGACCCAGCCGTCCAACTAACTACTTGTCTGTCCGCCCGGAGCCGATAGGATCTCTTAGAGCCATAATGACTTGAGCAGGCCCTGAAGGAGTGTGTGTGTGTGTGTGTGTGTGTGTGTGTGTGTGTGTGTGTGTGTGTGTGTGTGTGTGTGTGTGTGTGCGTCTGTGTGTGCGTCTGTGTGTGCGTCTGTGTGTGTGTGTGTGTGTGTGTGTGTGTGTGTGTGTGTGTGTGTGAGTGGGGGGAAGGATTTCACTCGCGTCTGTCTGCATTGCAGGGGGTGTGGCTGGATCATGTTTTAAAAGCCCTGAAGTTAGCCTCAGTCAAAAGGTTTGTGCCTGCCGCTGGAGCCACAGAGGCGTCCTGACCCGTGGAGCAGCTCGGCGCTGGATCCAGTGACTCCTCGACTGACGGCCGCGTTCTGGCGTGTTTGTTTGATATCCATGTTGGGTAGCCTCACCCGGGTGGTGCTGTAAATCCTTATTTGGTTATGAGCTCCCCACATGTTCCTCTGCCCTGCATTCCCTCCCACTACATCACAGCAGCAGCCTGGGTCATTTTTCTTTTGAAGCCCCCCCCCCCTCCTCACCAGTCCATCCATCACAGTCTCTGGAGCCTCCTTTCACCCCCACCCATGCTCCCCCTCTGTTTGAAACACGCCCCCAGGCCAGAAACCCTCCTTAGCTTTACTATTAATTTAGGCCTGTGCCGCTGCTGTTAAATTGTTCCACTCCAACCCTCCATCAGTGTCCTCCTCCTGTTCCACCGCTCCCTTCTTCTTCCAAAGGCGCAGCCCACAACTGCTGTGAAGCATCTGGAGTTTCCACTGTCTTTTGGCTGGCTGCGACCCGAGGGCAGGGCTGCTGTGTATCAGCCAAGCTGTGTGTGTGTGTGTGTGTGTGTGTGTGTGTGTGTGTGTGTGTGTGTGTGTGTGTGTGTGTGTGTGTGTGTGTGTGTGTGTGTGTGTGTGTGTGTGTGTGTGTTTGTGTGTTTGTGTGTTTGTGTGTGTGTGTGTTTGTGTGTGTGTGTGTGTGTGTGTGTGTGTGTGTGTGTGTGCGCGTGCGCTCTCTCTCTCTCTCTCTCAAATCAAAGTGCTTGCCTTTTGTTGCACGCACTGGAATCCCCTCCGTCACACCTCGGCCGTTTCTCGGTGGGGGGGCGACCGCTCTCAGCCGGAGGAAGATTTCCTTCTCCAGAGTTAATCTTCTACCTCAAATACATCCGCTGACCCCCTCTGTGTTGCAGAATGAAACAGGAATCAAATGGATTAGTGCAGAAGGCCTTTTACTTTGGTTCCTATTTACTTAGAACACACACGGGTCATTCTTACTTCACACTGCTCCTTTAAACGTGGCCGTTATTAGTCTCCTCTCCTCTGAGCAGAAGTCATTTGTGGAGTAATACCTGTTTGCATTCCCTCTGTCTTCGGCACAATGCGAGGCTCCATTCGCCTCGTGCAGGTTGTTAAACCTGCAGAGAGCTGTGAACTGCAGCTCTTTGCCACAAGTCCCCAATTAGGGTTCTGCCCACACGGCCGTAAAACAGTTAGTGGAATCATTCAGAGGCCGTTAGATCTGACACTATTAGGAGTTCATTAGTACCTGCATATACGAGCGCCGCTGCCATTGGAGCATCGTTAACAAGCTATCATTAAAGAGGTTGGAGGCCTCGTCGCTCATATTAATTGAACCCCCTCCTCACCGTCGGTGTAGTTTCATACACAGCCCCACTTTACTTTACAGATCACTGTTGGTTGAGGAGCTGGAATGAAACCGTCTCGTGTGGAGAGTGAGAAAACATTTCACTTAATTAATTTAATTTGATTAGAATGTTTACCAATTGGCAACCAATAAATAATTAATTAGTTAAATTAACACCTTGGTGTGTGTTAAAGATGCAATTATTTAGTTGTTTTAGCATTATAGATTTCTGCAAACTGCAAATCAAAACAAACGATGAGGGTGAAAAATGAGAAGTTAAAAAGGCAGAGATGCTTCGTAGTCGGAGGAGGAGGATTAGTTTAAAGAAAGGAGCGTATGTCGCTGATGAACCGCCGCTGAAGAGGGAAAACGTGAGCAAAGAGTGAGGAACCTGCAGCGACGGAGTGGGAGCAGAAAGAATACGCTGCCTTTTATCAGCTTAGAATGAGTCAGCTCTGAATCTGCTGGAGTCAAACTGAAGTACAATATTGAGAGGCAGTTGTAATGATTCGACCCCCGCGTTCATTTTAAAGACGGCGGCCAAACTGCTAATATGATTCTCTCCAGACCCGGTCCGAATTCAAGGCCTCCGATTCTTGTGAACGTCTCCATTCCTGATTTAAAGTACTTCACAGTCTAAGTGGGCATAATTTCTGGACACTGGGGTAAATTAACCCATCCGAGTAATTGCACCTTATCACTAGTAGGAAAAGCAGCCACAGTGGTGGACGGGCCCCTTTCTGTTTGCCAGAGCGAAGGGCTTGAGGGGTCTTCACGGGGTGAGGCTTTAACTTGTGTTTGCGAAAGGGACCTCGAGCTCTTCTGCAAACAAGAGCTGGAGATCAGACATCAAAGCCGTGTTGGTGTCGGGGGGTGGGGGTGTCACTGACGGGTCCGGAGGGCAGATAACGCAGTGGGAAATCCTCCAACATTCGCTCTCAAATCTCTAGATAACACCGGTCGCCGGCGCTAAACCCCGACCTCCGTGTGACTGGTTGTGGCTGGACCCGTCCCCCGTCTGACCCCACTTAGTCACATGCCGGACCTGTTGCTGGTGTTAATCCTCCCAGTCAAGTGACAAAGAGTCAGCTGATTAGGCTGGAAGGCGGCTCAGGCGGGAGCTCGTGCAAAGGTTCGGCGGTGAGTTCGGAACAAGCGGCGCGGGGTTGTTTTTTTGTTTCTGGCTTTGTGCACTCAAGTGTGCACGCAGTGTGTATCGTATTATCAAGTGCCCGGAAACGCTCGTCTTTGTCTCGTGCGTTAGGAGAAGAGTGTTTTCTGCTCTCTTGCATTTAATGCGTGAATGCAGCAGAAAGCGCAGCTCACAAACAGTGTGGGTTCGTTTTAAGAAAATTAAACATAACATTGACCATAGCGCGGCAGCATTCTTGAGCACACAGTCACTTGACCCTGTAAATGTCTTGGAATCCAGGCCGAGTAACTGGAGGAAACAAAGGAGGTCTCCTGGTGTGAGGAAGCATCCAGTGAAGCTCTAGCGCCCCCTGCAGGAATCAATCAGAGCAGCAACCAGGCTTTTCTGAAACACTCACTGCCTTTGGTCAAAATGTCTCTGCATAAAAATTAACAAAGGGTTCTCTGACTTCTGTTTCAAACTTAAATATGTGAACTGGGCAACTGTGGTTGTGAAAGTGTTGTTTTGATCCTTTTCTTGTATTGTCGTTTTGTGTTTGTGTTTTTTTTTTATTATTTCAAATTTTATGTCGCGGTGGTAAATGTGTTGTAGACACATGAGAAAGTCCAAAACGGCCCTCCACATGTGAGGGAAACCGAATCCCAAAGGGGGCTGCTTGTTATAAATTTAGTGTCCAATCGCACTGTCGGATGCTTGATTGGCACGACTACCGGCCACTGATTCGATTGTTGAGAGAGGAAGAGAGAAGGGGGAGCGCAAGGAGCTAGAAAGTACAGCACACACAAACAGAGGGAGGCCGTTGCGGTCATAATCCTAAAACAGAGACCGAGCGGGTTCGTGAAGTCAGGGAGGCAGAAGCAGCAGCAGCCTGGAGTGAAGCAGTCTGATCCTCATCACTGTCTGTGGCCATGTCTGACTGTGAGGGGCTCCCTATGGGTGAGTGTTTAACAGAGACCTATGAAGTGTGTGTGTGTCTGTCACTGTTTGTCCCCAGTGGGACAACTCACACAGGAAATATTCAGCTCCACAGAGGAGCTGGTTCACTTTGGGCCCTTATATGGAAACGCGGAGCAGATTTTATCGCAGCAGAACTGCTCCGCAGATGTGAGATATGCAGATGTTACAGTGCATCTGGGGAAGAAGAGGCCTGTGTCGGGTGCATTCGTAGCAGTTGCACAGCTTGCCCCCTAGTGTGTGTGTGTGTGTGTGTGTGTGTGTGTGTGTGTGTGTGTGTGTGTGTGTGTGTGTGTGTGTGTGTGTGTGTGTGTGTGTGTGTGTGTGTGTAGCCAGGTTGAGAGGATCTGAAGCCTCACCGCTGCCTGACAGACAGATTAACAGAAACAGTCCGTTATAAATAGAAACCTTCTCCTTTGTCTTGTTCTTTAGTTGCTCACTCATGTTTCTGCTCTCTCACTTTCTCCTCTCTTCCTTTTGTTTTTTTTATAATGACTGTCTGAGGTACAGCTGACCGCCTTAGGACTAACAGAGTAGTATTAGTGCCTTTTATAGCTTCAGTCATGTTGGGCTACTCAGCTTCAGCTTTGCCTAATTCAGACATTTCTTAAATAGTATTAAGTTATGACTGAAGGATTGAGGATGTCCCTTGAAGGCAAGAAACCTACAAATACATATAGCCTAATATAAACTTTACCTTTGCATAGTGATATAGTGTATAATGTATTTAGTTTAAAATGTATAAATGTGTCATTTTGTAGTTACAGTAGGTTGTAAATTATAGCTGCAAATGTCCTGCAGGGGGCAGTGCTATCATTTTAAAGAAAGCAACATAGGCTATTTCAGAGTGCTGTAATAATAATAAGGGCTGAGGATGTGAAATGAGGCATTAAAGTGGGAAAAACTGAATGAGGCAAGAAAGAGAGCAGGTGGGAAAGAAGAGTGTGTGTGTGTGTGTGTGTGTGTGTGTGTGTGTGTGTGTGTGTGTGTGTGTGTGTGTGTGTGTGTGTGTGTGTGTGTGTGTGTGTGTGTGTGTGTGTGTGTGTGTGTGTGTGGCCACAGATGAAGGCGACGTCACGGCCTACTGACGTCAGCCCTCCATCTGTGCCCTGGTTATGACTGCACGCAGTACTGCTGAGGTTAACACTATTCCTCAAACTGCCTGAATGTGGGTCATTTGTCACAGAAGTTTGCACGCAGACGCGTGTGCAGGCGTCCGCTGCTTATTTAAAGCTCGTATCCATTGAAAGTCAGAAGGGAACAGACGAGGAGAGACCTGCACGGAAAATGAAGAGAATTAGACAATTTCTAGCGTGAATCTAATGAATGAGGTGCATGAGGTGCAAAATCAGTTCTGGCTGCTTCCACAGTACATATACAGCAGTACTATATAAATATGTGGGAGAGAAGGAGCTGAGGGCTGCTTGTTCAGGAAATGGGGGGAGGGTCTGCATGGACGTCTCACCAGCCAAGTCAGATGTGATTAATGTTGTCATCGCTTGAGAGAACACACAACCCTGCGCACTGTGGGAGACGCGGCCACGTTCATCCATTACACACCCGAGTGTGGGCCCGGGTCACAGGTAAGGTGGGTTTAGATGAATGGTTCATTTTCCCACTAGCAGGTGGACACATGCTGCTGTTTATGGGCCACACAGCAGCCAATACAGACTCCAGTTCACTGATGCTGCTCTGCTTGTGGGTCCAAGTTCTGCCTCATTACCATTTAGATTAGATGTAGTTCAGCGTGGTCCTCAGCATCGTTAGCGTGAAGGCGACGGAGGTCACGGAACCAAAAGGCTTGTGAAGACCCGGAATAAGGTTTGATGCGGCGTTAGAAATATTCTACGTTTTGTGCTGAGCAAATTTCAGTTCCACCTGAAAAGACTTTGAAGATTTTCAGAGGGTGAGAGTCACATCCACAAGCGCCTTAGCGCCTTCTCACACGCTCCAGTATTAAAATCTCCAAGGTTTGTATGTTCAGCTCCAGCAAAGCGAAGGTAATCCCTGCTAAAAATAGAGATTTAGGTTGAAATGACTGACTCACTTCAAGGTTGCAGAGAAAAACACCTTTAGCCTTGAACGCCTCCCAGTAAACTCAGCATCAGTGCTTGTGCTTTAATGCCGATGGGTGTTCTTGGAGCCTCTTTCATAACAAGCATCTACTTTAAGGATGTGATGTTGTCTTGTAGATGTTCCCAGTCTGCCGTTGGTGGATTTCTTCATGCATAACGTTATTACAGACCATGACTGAAACACAAGCGGTGACCCAGTTGTTTGGAGCCATGGAGCCGTTCTGTGGCACCGCTGCTGCTCACGTGAGCTGCAGCTGCCTTTGTCTTTCGTTCTATAGTCGTGTTCCAGTGCACTGATAGGCAAATAGTGCTGACACTAAAACACGGTTGTTAAAAGCTGCTTGAATCATTGTGGGGTCTGGTTCCTGATTGCACAGTGATGCAGCCCTTCCTGGTTTCTCCCAAGTAGAGCTGTGAATGAAACATTAACACTGCCTTGGATTCTGTCCCATCAAAACTAGGTCAGATTCTTTTACCACATAATTCATGCTTTATGGATCCAAGACAGTGCTGTTGTCAGTTTTGGCTGTCCACTATCAGATTAACCATGAAAATGAGCCACAGCTCTAATAATGTCCAACAAGGCGCCCGGGTTTATAACTCAGCGTCATAAATTGTGCTGTCGTCTGGACTTGACACTCGCGCTGATAAGCATTCACTGGAAACGACAGGTGAGAAATTATGCATTTTGAATTCGATTTATTCTCCCCTCTCACGTTCAGTCTGTATCTGCCTGCGTCTGTCTCACCTCTGTCCCAGTGTCGCATCTAATGCACCGGAAACCTGCAGCGCCGGTGTTCAGATCCACAGCGCGAGTTCAAGTCACTTCAAGGAATCAATAAGTGTATTTCTTTATAACATCACAGGAACAATTAAAACTTGATGAATGTTGTAACTGACTTTATGTTGCTACTTTCCCCAAAGGCAGCGAACCTTTGAACTGTTTACAGTCTAGTCAGGCCGAACGTCCGCGTGTCCTGAGTCATTTATATGAATCATTAAAGAGCCTGAGTTGGATTAAGTCACGGTGTAACGCACAAAGCAGTCCAATAAGCAGGACGGGCACACAGATGGCGGCTGGATCGCTCATGGGATTGACCCTATTTCCTCCTCAGGTCTGGATTTATCTAATCCAGGATCTCTGACAGCCTGAACCATCATATGCGGAGGAAGTTTCTGTCTCGAACCAAAAAACAAGCTTGACCCCCAATTACATGCAGGCCAGGTGAGAAAGAAGCCAGAAGGAGAACCCAGGCCTGAACTCCTGCCTGATGATGACAGCAGAACACGCGCTTTTATTTTGACAGCTGTGGCTCCAACGCTTGAACTTCCCTTAGTCAGAGGTCTTTGGACGCACGCAGCACTTGTCAGTAAAAATAAAAGGCCCTGTGCTGTTTGTTTATTGTGTAGGTGTGTCTCTGTGGAGCGGAGGGTGGGGTGGGGGGGGGGGGGGGGTGAAGCAGCAGGGAGCCGGCCACCCGCCCCCCGCCCCCCGCCGGGTTGTTGCCGGGGTTTAGGGATGAACGGGGAGGTGGAGCTTGGAGGAAACGTTCCCCCGCGTGAGCGTAGACGCAGACAAAAAGCAGACCTGGCCTTCATCTAGAGCCCAAATCTGGCTCCAGACGCAGATTTATAGTAATATGAGACAAAACACGGCTGATGGCGTTGGTGGAGGATGTTCTAAATGTTCTAAAACGGTAAAATCCTTGTGATTTCACGCACTCGACCTCCACAAACAGCACCGTGTCATTCACGTCTATTCGCGGCTCGGTGTTTTTGTGTAATAAAGTGAGGCTGAGGGGGGCGTCCCGGGGGGAGACGGGGGGCGGGGGGTCAATACGGAGCCATAACCTGATCAGCTGCTTCCCTTCGGCCCTCGCGGCGGACGTCACATCTGCGTCGGCGCCTCCCGGGGGCGTTGACGCGTCCCGTCACCTCCGCGGCGCCGAACAAACGCACGCTTTCATGGCTCCAGTCGCTGCTTTGCGGCATCGCTGCCTTTGTGTCGTCCCGGCAGCTCCGTCTTGTGATCCGCGGACGGAGAGAGGGGGAGTGTTTTCTATAAATATAGGCCAAAGACTCGGGCTTATTCTCCTTCCCTCCAAGCTTGGAATATAAATAATGCAGAGCCCCTCCCTCCCTAGATGTTAGATCTAATTTCCCCTCTTTTCTTCTGAAGGGTTCCCCCTTCGTTCCCCCAGAACCCGTCCTGCTAACTTTTTAATTTGCTCCTTCTCTCCTCATGCTGCTTCTCCTCCAGCGCTTTCTCCCCCTCCCCTCGTGCCCCCTCCCCCTCCATCCCACTTATTTCTCTCTTCCCTCGACCCCCCCAGCCTCCCTTCCAGCCCCCGTCCTTGTTTTGAGAATCCCTCGGTCTCGGTGCAGTCTGAGCGAGGCCGATAAGGCGGAGATCCCCTGGCAGCGTTTGGACGCCCGTGACGCGCCGCCGCCGGTCCTGATGCTGTGTCCCCGTGTGACTCTGGATGTATGTGCTGGTGTGTGAGCGTCAGCTGGAAAACCAACACTATCTGTGTTTGTTTGCATTTCTCCACCTGTTTCTCACGTCATCTTTCTTTTCTGCCTTTCTTGGTGTTTTCCTGATCTGTTTCCTTCTTTCCTTTCTTCTGGATTTCAATCTCATCCTTCTTTATTGTTCTCCCCGTCACCCTTTTTGCTCTCTGCTCATCTGTCCTCCTTTCACACCTCTACCTTTTCCTCACCTCCTTTCCGACGCTCTAATTTCCTCACTCCCTCTCCTCCTGTCTCCTCTTCTTCCCCATTCTCTCCTCTCTTTGTCTGCCCTTCCTCTCCTTTCCTCTTCAGTTTCTGTTTCTCTCTCTTCCACTAAGTGAGAGGAGGAGGAGGAGGAGGAGGGTCTATCTGACAGGCCCGGCCCCCGTGCTCTGACTCGTCCTGTCTGTGTGACAGGGAAGGCTGGGCTGTCCCAGCATTATCCAAACACAAACACGCACACACACACACACACACACACACAGAGTGACTGCCCGTGCTCTCAGCTCAGAGCCTCTTAAAGCTTTTTTTTTTTTCTTGCTGGAGATCAGAGAGTGATGACAACACACAGCTGCCTTCGCTGAAGCCAGAAGGAGAGGGGAGCAGAGGGAGGGGAGAAGAAGAGGAGGAGGAGATCGGAGGAGCGAGGACGAGCAGGGGGGAAAACAGAACCAGCGGCAGCCTCTTAACTTCAGCCTGGTCGCTCCTCTGCAGTCATTCGCGAGCAGGGAGTGATTGTGCTGTAGTTCAGGACTTTTCCGTGTCGGAGGGAGGGGGCCGAAAAAAGGAGGAAAGGCACAGGGGTTGGAGTTCACATCACATGCTCTGACTGAATGGGTTACCATGGCGACGCACCCAGGGAGCCCGACCCGTGCAGAGTGAATGGAGGGAGCGCCTTGGACGCCAAGCGAAGGATAAACTAACCGAGGGGAGTCACCGGAGAGAGAGAGAGCAAGCGAGCGAGCGAGAGAGAGAGAGAGAGAGAGAGAGAGAGAGAGGAGCAGCGAAGGAGCGGTGGACACCAGAGGGAGCGCAGAGGAGCGGAGCAGGGATTGAGAATGGAGGACGGCTTTTCCAGCTACAGCAGCTTGTATGACACCTCATCACTGCTACAGTTCTGCAACGGTAAAACTAACTTCACCCCCTCCAGACCCCCCCCCGGACTTGACATGTCACCAGCTGACTGGCTAAACTTGACACCAGTGTGTGTGTGTGTGTGTGTAGGCATGAGCTATTTTTGCCCCAGCTCTTTTGGCGAAAAAGATGAGTTCAGTCTTAATGCTGATGTGCGTGACCTTAACATTTCCCCTCAGTGAACAGATTTACTGTAATACTCACTGACAGATCAGCTGGTAGCTTCACAATGAGGCCCGATGTAACTGATGTTTATTTAAATCCAGAGCTTTTATTGCAGCAGATGCACACAATGCAGATATCAAAGGAAGAGTCTGGAATTGAGGTCAGAATGAAGTGAGCAGTCAGTGTGAGCCAGCAGCACTGGGAGCTAATACACAAAGACGACGCGTCCTCAGCTCAGACTGCCCTCATTACTCCTGCGCTGCTGGATGTGATGAGGCTGTTATTCCCGTTCCTCCCCTTGTTGTCCGACTGCGATGAGCTCTGATGAGAGTGAGTCCGATGAGAAACAGAGCGGGACACTATTGCTCATCGTGTGTTTGCACCTCTGATGTAATTCAGAGGAGAAACCGTACTTCGAGCCGCTCCCGTTGAGGGGGTGGGAGGCGGTGAGTCAGGAGAGAGGGAGAGGAGCATGACACATCAGAATGACAGCAGGTTGGGGTTTATTCCCATAAAGTTTGCATTAGAAAGTAGGTGACCTGCTGTTTGAAGTGCTGCAGCCGCGTGTGATGCAAGTGGACGATAGCATCACCGCTGGCACTCTGACGAACTAAAGCTAGTGAGCCCCCAGTGCACAGAAAGGGGATTAGAGCTTTCACAATAACAGGGGGCAGGGGGAG